>NW_026623635.1:255760-285570 GCF_030028575.1 Malurus melanocephalus
CTCCTCCTCCTCCTCCTCCTCCTCCCCTTCCCTTCCTCCTCCTCCTCCTCTCCCGCACAGCCTCTCCCCATGTCTGGGGAACTGATGACTCTGGGGTCGTGTCAGAAATCAGCAGCACCCACCCAAGCACCCACAAAACAGACAAAAATGTGCTTTTCCCCGCCTCATTGATGGGTTTTGTTTTGTTAAAGCAGGATAAAAGGGAAAGCAGCTTTTTATTTCTGACTCTAGCCATGCCCCTATGTGCAGCTCCAGCAGGAAGGGATAAAATTATTTCGGTTTCGAGGCACTTATGCTCCAGAGTATAAAGTTACTCAGCATTTACAGGTGCAGCYCTTTAGAGATATTTTTATTCTGTGCCTATTTTGCTGTGTCTGAGAGTGACGTGTTGTGGATGCTTCCAGTTAACAGTGCCTGAATGTAAACAACGTTTTACTCCTATTTACAAATCAAAAATAGATCTTTTTTTTTATTATTATTTATGTTTACAAAAATGTATTCATTTTTTTTTATGCAGAAATGAAAGCACCTGAACTGCAGGGCAGGGAGGGTTTGGTGAGCAGAGGGTGTAGGAGCCCGGCTGCACCGYGTTGCATAAACAAAGTGGTGGTTTGGAAAGCAGACCTAGAGGAGTTTGAAACGCKTTTTATTTAGGCAAGGAACCCATCTGCTCCGAGCAGGAATGGTTTTGGAGCGATTGGGTGTTTGCTCAGCTCGCAGGCCCGCAGGAATCACATGCGTTCTGTGATTTGCACCCACCAGCACAGAACAGGGACACGTGTGCTCACATCTGGAACACGCCAGCCGTGAAGGCAGGGCTCAATAGSGACCTTGTTAGCACCTGGCACGGGCTGCATTTCGGGGTGAAAAGATGTATTTTGATGTGTTTATTTTTAGTGAGTTTAGGTGTGTGAGGTTCAGGGCGGTGCTGCCCATCCCCTGCACGGAGCTGCCTCTCCCACCCAGCTGGGCCAGCAGGAAAACTCCAAATTCCATGAGAATGGAGCACAGGACAAGGATCACAACGCTGGGTCAGGATYTGCCCCTGCTCACAGCACTGCCAARGACATGGCAGAGCATTTCAATTCTGGCTGKGGAAGTTGGGAAAAGAAAATTAGCYRCAMAGRGAAAATTCATTCTTTAYATSRGAAATAYGGAAYGGAKCAAACCCCCAAGGCTGTACCTAGAAAGACCATTCTGAGTCTGTCTGTGCTCCCTGTTTCTGGTTACCTGAGGCTCCAGAATCGCCAATTTTCCAGACACAGCAGTTTTCCCTTTCCCATCGTGCTGGGAACACTCACAGAGCTCCAACCCCGAGGGCTGGGCCACAGCATCTGCCCCAGAGCCTGATTTAAAGCCCTGTGCTCACCCAGCAAAACCCAGGGGCTGATTTGGCAATCCTTGRGCAGACTGGGGAGAAAAGTGGAGGCCAGGAACTTCATTTGTATGACCTTGTAATGGCCAGAGGCTCAAACCCGTGACAAAAATCTTGCTGGTCAAGGCAATTACTAAAAAAAGAGGAAAAGGAAAAAAAATAAAACCCAACCAACCAACCAAACCTGTCCTCTGTCCAGACTGTTGACTAAATAACCTGTGAGCTGCAATCATTCTGCAGAAGATGCTCTCAGGAGTGTTTTTTACCGTGAAAGTRGCCATAAATAATAATAAAGAAATGCATCTGTGTGTACTTTACAAAGCAARGAAAAAACTTCTCCCTCCTCAAGCCCACAGTCTGTGAATAATTCSTGAACAAGAGGAGCAGCTCCATCTATCTTACACCGTGTTTGTTACAAATCATCTGCTCGTGTGTAAATCTTCCTGCCAGGGCGGGARCAGCAAACCCTGCTCGGGTTTTTGTCTGCTGAGAAACTTTTCCAGCGAAACACGAACAATTGGGTCAGTGAATAGCAGGTTAGAGGCACAATTTGGGGGTGAACAATTGTGCTCCGCCGAGGGAAACCGTCAGAGCATCCCAGCTCCGGGGAAAAAAAAACCTCTTAGAGAGCTCTCGGGAGTCCCTAGGTGGCAACACTGCTCCTCCAGACCCTCCTGGGAGCCTTGTCCTGGCCGGGACAGCACAGAAAACTCCTGATTTGGAGGTTCTGCGGCTGAGAGAGAYCCTAAATTACCATTCACAAAGGAAAATGGAAAAAAAGAAGTGTTTGTTTAGTGCTGGTGGTGGCAAAGTGTAAAGCTGTGATGGCTGGAAGGCTCTGCAGCCTGAAGGCAAATGAAAAGAATGACAAAAAAAAACCCCAAGACTTTATTTATTTAAAAGAAATAACAAGATTTTAAAGCTAAATTTGTGACGCTGGGAGATGGGATTCGTGATTCTGAATGGTTTGGGTTGCCACATATTCCCGGTATTCCAGGGAAAAAACACCATCAGAGACCCAACAGATAAAGAGATTTTGGAATATGTCCTGCTGATTGCACCTGTTAGATGAGTAAATCTCAGAAACTTTTTCATTTATTCTCTGCGGTCTCTGTGCCCAGCTGTACACGGCCCTTCCAACCCTCCCTGGGGGCTCAGGGGTGGTGTTTCTGTCACCAAAACCCAAATCCCCTGACAAAAGTAGCAATTCCATTGTGTCAGAGATCAGGTACTTCCCCCACCTCTGGCTGAGGTGATCTTTGGGGCTGGTTGACACAGTTAAAAATTGAGGACTGCAAATATTACAATAAAATACACAATTTGAATTTCATCCCGGGTTAATTWCCTGAGTCGCACACATCTGTTAGTGACCATAAATTATAGCAGAAATGGAGAATTTGGTTGCAGTGCTGCTGCAATATTCACTTTTTGGATGATTTGCAGGTCGAGTATTATCCATTGAAGAGATTAATGAATAATTTTKAATAAATGCACCAACATCTTTAGAAATTGTGCGATTTGCAAACAGGGCAAATCTCAGTTAAATTATACATTGTGGCTTTTCCCCGCAGCTCTGGAAATGGATTTGATCGCCTTATCACGCTTCCTATCAGACCTTTTTTCCCCCCGATAAACCTAAAATCTCTCCTCCTGTTCTCCTAACGAGACAAGGATGAGATCAGCGAAGCAGGACCCGGCAGGGCGGTGTTGCTTCCCACTTGGAAARTTTAATAATGTTATTAATTAATAATACCAATTAAGCAGCCGGGTGGCTGTGAAGCGGTGCAGTGACCCAGGGCGAGCTTCTGGGGGGATGCTCGGGGGGATGCTTCTGTCGCAGGGCCGATGGAGGGATGCGGGCGGGTGTCCCGCGATGTCCCCGCGATGTCCCCGCGATGTCCCCGCGATGTCCCCGCGATGTCCCCGCGATGTCCCCGCGATGTCGCGACGGCCGCGCCACCTCGTGCCGGGCGCCGGGAGCGGCCGGATCCTCCTGTCCCCGATTCCAGCCGCCCGATGTCACGGCAGGGCTGTGGAATAAGGGCTTTTTAAACAATTTTAACATGAATTTTTAACATCTGCGCTCCGAACGTGGTGCGGGCAGTGACAGGGACACCGCTGGGTGCTGGGGCTGGCGTGGCTCTGTCTCTGAAGTGTTTTGGGCAGTGATGGATGGAGAAAACGCCTCTGTCTGTTGGTGCAGGGGTGGAGAGGYCCCGGCACACCCTGCCCGGGGAARRGGTGGCTGCTCCATCCCTGGAAASGTTCAATTTGGGTTGGATRGGRYTTGGARCAACCTGGGCTGGTCAAAGGTGCCCCTGCTCAAGGCAGGGGGTGAAAAGAGAAGGTCTTTAAAGGTCCCTCCCAACCCAAAACCTTTGATGATTGTAGAGTTGTAGGATCTGGTGAGTCCTGCCGAGGCTGCTGAGATTCCCTGTGCCCCACAGCTCCCCTGGAACATCCTGGGATCCTCGTTCTCTGTTCAGGGATGGGGGGATTCGGCCAAGGTTGGCTTTGGAGGCACTTCCAGAAGRAGCTTTGTGATTTCCAGGGTGTTCTCCAAGGATCAGAGGTGCAGGAATTGTGGGGATCCTTTGGGGACACTCAGGGCTCCAGAGCTGAGTGCAGCTCCGTGCCTGGGTCCCTCCTGCAGATCAGGTGAGGGCCCTGTTTGATCCAGCTCTGATTTACGGGGCTGGGATGGGGCTGGGATTTATCTGGGGATCTCAGGAGCAGGTCCTGACAGCGAGGAGCCTTATCAGGGAGGCAGGGCAGTGACGAGTCCAGGGGCAGAGCTGCTGGATTTGGGGATGTCCCCAGGCTTTGTGCCTGTTCAGGGGAATGGTGCAGCTCATCCAGCTGCTGCTGCTGTTTTGGGAGGTGTGAGGAGGAGGATCTGTCTGCTCAGGGGGCTGTCTGCACCCCAGGCTGGCCAAGCCCCTCTGGTCAGATCCATGGATCAGGAACCAGGATCATGGTTCCAGGCTGGAACAGGAGCAGCCTGTTTGAAGTTGTCACAGGAATGCACAGCCAGGACTCRCTTTCCCCCATGTACATCAATCAATATCACATTTCATCTGCTGTTTTATCCTCTTGTCACTTGGCATTACTGGTTTTTCAGCCCTAAATTACCTGATCCCAACAGCCACCTTCACATCCCACCTCTCCCAGACCATCTCCAACCTCACACTGCGATGCTGACGGTCGCTTCCCCTCACACCAAACACTGACCTTTCTCTTTCATTCTTTCTTTCTGATGTTTCAACCGATTTTTGACTCAGGAGGCTGTGCCACCTCTCCCTGCAGGACAGCTAAARGACTTTAAAAGCCTTGGGTGAAGGATTTGGGGCTCTAAGGCYTTGATCCAAGTCAGCTGAACCATCCCTGTCCCTGTGATTGCTTCAAAGAAGTGGCACAGGGCTTCACTTCCCTCTGTTGAAGTGCACACATCTCCTTCCTCAATCCAATTCACCACTCAGCTGTGAGTTTTAGCCTCTCTTACACTTTCTACCAGACTTGCTGACTTTTCATGCCCAGCCCTTGGGAACGGTCCCCTAAAATTAGCCCCACGTTTGCCACCTTCAGTGCTCTGGTGCTGCCACGGACTGAAGCAAAGGTTATCTGCTGCAGTTAATGGTTAAGCAATGTTTTGTGCAAGTACTTTTACCCTTGGGTGAAAACCATCTGATCCTGGAGATTTATTACCGCTGTTTTCCTGTTTATTTCGAGCAGTGGAGGCAGCAGTGTCCTYTACACGTGTCACAGCCCCCCTTGACTCGGGGCTGTGAGGAGCAGAGTGAAGGAGGAAGAGAAGGCACAAAACCCTTTATGGGTATTTCCTTTTAATGCCACTTAATCCAGTCCAACTATCACATTTTAAAATTAGTTTAAAATGAAAAAAAATGCTTCTCCCCCACCTCCTTTGAAGGAATCTTTCCCTCTTTCTCTTTTCTCTAGCCTTCTCCTTCCCTCCTGCRTGTCTGGGACACATGAGAGGGGTCAGGAATTGCCACATGGGACAATCCCAATGGCCCTTTCCATCCTGTGAGTGCCAGTCCCATACCCCAGGGACTGTACCAGGGGTGGGAGGAGGATTGTCCCCATCCCAAAGTGTCTCTAATCCTGAAATACAGACATTCAGCTCTGATTTTCTTTGACAGAGCTGCTCCCTGGCACGTGCAGCTCCAGGAGGACACAGACCTGAGGCAACCCCAGCACCTTTTGGCTGGGCTGGTTGGGAAAAAAGGTGGATGTAGGGATGGGCACAGAGAGAAAAAACACCAGAGCTGGAGATTTTCCTCGCTGAAACCTGACCCACCTATCAGCCTCTGGAAGACTTTCCATTTGCTTTCTRAACTCTCASATCTGAATGTCWTATCATATCATATCATATCATATCATATCATATCATATCATATCATAGCCATAAATGGCTGTGAATTAAACAGCCTGTGCTGATTTTTGGCTAATAAATACGTCCTCTAGTGCTGCAGCCTTATCTTCATGTCCCACTGCTGTTTGCATTGGAGATCAGGACTTCAAGATTACTTTTTTTTTTTTTTTCCCAAGACTTGAAGATCTGGCAGAACATCCATTCAGTTGTGCAAGCTCCATTCAGAGGTTCTCAGGTCCTGGGCATGGGGCTCATTTTTTGCCCTTTGACAACTGCTGTAAATCAATCCAGCAGCTGGAGGTCACTTGTAGTCAATCAGTAACCAGTGCTGGTGGAGGGGAAAACACTAAATATTTGGTATTAAAACAGGTTCTAAACTGGCTGTTCTTGCTCAGGCTGACATTTTCACAGCCATGCCTTTTAAACCTGGCTCCATCCTGCCCCAGTGGAGGTACCAGCCTGGCCATGATCTTTTCCTGCTAATTATCCACAGGGAGAATTTCCCAGCACGTGCACACACATGAGTTACAGCAATCCAGGGCACAAGGTGYTTCGGGTTGAGGAAGTGGGTCCTGTGGTGCAAGGTGCTCATTTGGTGCCAGCTGAATTAATCCTCCTTCTTTTCACAGGAAATCATTAGGTGTTGGCTGGAAGCCGTGCGTGACCTTCATCACAACCACCTCCCCCAGGAACTGAGCCCCGTGGCCAGGGGGGAATTCTTGCAGGGGTCCCTAATTCCCTTTAAAACGAGTGGAAACTCAGCTCTTAAATACCTTTGCTGCCTGAATCATCTTGCAGTGGCGTCACCAGCGCTGTTTGCTCCCTGTTCTGGAGCTGGCTGCCCATTAAATCTCCTGCCTGACCTCATCTGGAGCCCTGCGAGGAGAACTCGCTCAGCTGCCTCTTTCCTTTGAGCTCAGCAGCTCTGGGCGCTGTGTGTGCTGCAGGATCTGCCTCTGAGTAATGCCCGGCCAGCTCTGCGTGCGTGCGGCTCCCTGTGCCCTGGTGCCCTGTCCTGTGTGCCACCAGCGTGTGTGACAGCAGTGTGTGACACCAGAGTGTGACACCAGTGTGTGACACCAGCCTGTGTGCCACCAGCGTGTGTGACACCAGCGTGTGTGACACCAGCGTGTGTGACACCAGTCTGTGACACCACCTGTGTGCCACCAGTGTGTGTGCCACCAGCCTGTGTGACACCAGTGTGTGTGACACCAGCCTGTGCCACCACCTGTGTGCCACCAGCCCTGTGTGCCACCAGCGTGTGTGACACCACCTGTGACACCAGCATGTGTGCCACCAGCATGTGACACCAGCCCTGTGTGCCACCAGCCTGTGCCACCAGCCCTGTGTGACACCAGTGTGTGCCACCAGCGTGTGACACCACCTGTGTGACACCAGCGTGTGTGCCACCAGCCTGTGTGACACCACCTGTGTGACAGCACCTGTGTGCCACCAGCCCTGTGTGCCACCAGCCTGTGTGACACCAGCCTGTGTGACACCAGCCTGTGCCACCAGCCCCACATGCAGTCTGTGCTGATTTTTGGCTCGATTTTTGGGAGATATGTCCCCCAGTGCTGCAGCCTTATCTTCATATCCCACTGTTTGCACTGGAGATCAGGACATCAAGATTACTTTTTTTCCCCCAAGACTGAAAGATCTGGCAGAAGGTTCACTCAGCTGTGCAACCTCCATTCAGAGGTTCACTGGGCATGGGGATCATTTTTTTTTTTTTTGGGCTGTCCCTTTGCTGCTGCTGCTGTTTGTCCCCCTGTTAACAGAGCGAGGCACAAGCCCCTGAGGCTCCTGTGAGGATCCAGGCACTGGATGGGCTCTGTCCCCAGCATTTGCAGATTTGGGACTTGCATTTCTCATCCTCACTCCAGACTGAGACATGGGCACCTCACACTGGTTCAGGGTGGTCAAGTGTCCATCAGATCCATCCCTGAGCCTGGGCAGCTCCTGCAGGTCTCACACCCAGCCCATGTGGGTCTGTTCTCAGTTTCTCAGTTGGACTCTGGAGATGTTTTCCAACCTCAATGATTCTCTGGTTCTGTGGGTCAGTGTCTGTGGGAAATGCATGCAGAGCAAAGCTTTGACATCAGCCCCTGGTTTTGGAGTGGCATCAATCCCCAGCTCTCCCCTGGAGCCTCACCAGGCACTGGTGCTCCTTCTGAGCCCACAGCCACACAGGAAAGACTCAAGCAGGCTCTTCCCTTTGTCTCTCTCCTCTCATACATTTTATACAAAATTTAAGTACTGGCATTYCCTCCCAGCTTTCTGACAGCCGGAGAGAGGGACCCTGCAGAGCAGGATGGAACCTGAGCTGGTGAGGAACACAAAAGGGATTTCCTGGTCAGGAKCCACGTGCCCATTAGTCCTGTGAGGTGGAGCAACATCCTCCAGTGCTGGCCCCATGCAGCAGCGTCCCCGGGCTGCTGGACTGGTCAGGCTYGAACTTTAGGCTTCTTAAGGGTTTAATAAGAGGCTGAACTAAAATACTAGCTTTGAGTGGAGAGCTGAATTCTTCAAGGTCAGAAGGTGGAGAGGCTTGGGGTTGGGGTCAGCCCCGTGCCACGGGGTGGGGTGGTTCTCCCAGCACTGCCAGGAATGTTTTTGTTTTCCCTGGTGAGCGAGGGATGCCTGTGGCACTGCTCCTTGTGCCTCGGGGTACCTGTGATGGTTCTGTGCCGGGGGCACAGCCAGGGGCACCCCGAGGGGCTCACAGACCTGCTCATATCTGCAGCTTTGGGCAGGAGCTACATTAGACGGGCTGTGCTGTGTCAGGGAGCTGGGCTGGGCTGCTCAGTGTCCACCTCACCCCAAAGTGACCCAGAGCATCCCCTGGGATCCCCCGAGCAGCCAAACCCTCACAAACCCAATCTGCATGGCCACAGGGGCTGGCAGCCACCCTACACCTTGCCCAGCCCTGGCTCTCAGTGCCTCAGAGCACTTGAACCCTGCGTGTTTGAAGTGCCTGCTGCCTTCCCAGGGGATTCGCCAGCAGGGAAAGCCAAGAAAGCACTTCAGAGCCCTGGAGCAGCCATGAATCCTCTGCTCTCTGCTCCCAGCTAYGTTTGCATCCCAGCTCTTCTGGAGCAACCACCTCCATGTCTCCCGACTCACTCCAACACTCCCACATTTCCAAAATCCTGTAGCTTTTGGGGAAAAAAGAGCCATACAGGYAGGTGCTTCAGAGGGCAGCAGGGCCAGCATCTCCCATCTGCAGAAAACAGTYTCTACAAGAACATACACAAACGTTATGGGCCTTTAATTGGAGTTTTTTTTTCACATACACTTAGGAAAGGTACAACACAAAACCCAGCAGGTGTTTCCTTGGTCAGCAAAGCCCGGTCCAGACCCCTCTCTCTCCCTCCCCCACAGCTTCTCCTGAAGTTATCCAAATAACTGGAGATTTAGACCCATTCCTGCTGCAGGAGCATTTCAGAAATAACCCAAGCCCAAAMCACAGGGAGAGGAGCTCATTTCTCCATCGTGCAGTGGTCTCTGCTGGTGCAGAGCGTGGGCTCAGGATCAGCAGAGCTGGGCTCGCATCCGACACTCTTCCCATCGCTGTGAGTTTTCCTCCCTGTAACAACCAAACACCCAACGTGCACAGGCTTTGGGGGATCCAGCTGTGCAACATCTGCCTGTTTAACCTCCTTCCCCAGCCCTTGCCATGCCCAGTCCCAACACAGGCCTTGTGTGCCCCCTGCCAGCCTCAGCTGCCCCGCAGCGAGCCCGTTAGATGGCACCATGGGGCAGCACTGCCTGCACCTTCCTCCCTTCCTTCCTCCCTTCCTTCCTCCCTTCCTTCTTCTCACCCAGACGTGTCTGGGCACTGCTCCAGCCCTGAGCTGGTTTTTGTGCAGGGCAGCAAGCTCTGAGCTCTGCTGCAGTCACTTGGCTGGAGGAGGAGCAGGGACAAGGCTCCCTGTGCCACGCTCGCCCCTCTTCCCTGCAATCACAGTCCTAAGCAAGGCAGGATGTTTCCAGGATCAGCCTTTTCTTTATTTAAGGATTTTTGTAGAGGCAAATGTTACAGGTTTTGGACACACAAATGTTAAAGTGATCAATCCTATGTGCACTCACCGGCTCCCACCCACAGCCCGTGCTGGCTCTCTCAGGGAATTCATTCACACACCTGTATACAGTGGCCTGGTGGAAAGTGTTTTCTGAGGTTTGAAAGCCTCTAAAAAGGCTCYGAAAGTGTGACACTGATAAAAGCCTTTTAAAAGTGCCTGCTTTGTCTGCTTGTGTATGTTCAGTTCAGATTCAGGAGCTTTGTGTCTCCTAATGCAATTTACAGACTGTGCATTGCGCTTTTCCTGGGTTGAATTCTGTTCTGACTCCTCTCACTTTGCTCTCTCCTCTGTAAAAGCAGGATTGCTACTGAAAATCAGCAATAAATGGCTGTGTATGCTCAGGTGTAAATGTTTTTCAAAAGCAAATCAGTTGGCAGCACACTGCCGTCCTTCTGGCTTGGACTTTTTGTGATAGACAATATATTGATTGAAACTTAAATAGGGAATGAGGGTGTTTGCTGACCTTGTTCTGGTGACAGAAAAGTAATTTCAGGGTGAGACTGTGCCTTGAGCTTTTACAGGGACCTGTTGTCCTGGGCATAGGATCAAGGGAGTTTTTCCTCCAGTATGGGTTGCAAGATAGGTAGTAGTTGCCATTTGAAAATGAGGTTTTTAAAGGAGGGAAAAAAAAAGAAAACTGAAAACTGCAATTAAAAGAAGTGAACTCATAATTCATGGGTTGGTTAAATGTGCACAGTTGTAAATATAGACAATAATTTACAGGCTTTTCTCGTGAAATATTAGTGCTGCTGTAAGGAGCCAAGCGTGTGACTGACTTAGAGCGACGAACCAGACTGAAAACGAGACAGATTAAATTGACATTATATATTACTTAGCTGTGTACCAACTAGCCAAACAAATGCTATGAATTCCGTCATTTATGATGGAAGCTACATAAAAATTGTATAATTACTGCAGTGAGTCACCTAGTTAAATGGCACTCCTCTATGGACGAATTGATTTCAATGCAAGATTAATGGCCTTTTGCTGCTGGTTTACGTGCCTGCCAAAGCCCAAACTACGTTGTTGCTAAGCATCATTAATGGATTAAAATAGGGGTTTCTGCATAATTCCTACAGTGGATCTTCAAAACAGCGAGTTTAGTTTGGCACTAGCCTAGCACTTGCTAAACCCTACTAACACACGGCTCGGGGCGGCTCGCACGTGCGAGGGAGGTTAATGCAATCCCAGGAACTCTTTCAAAAGCTCGCAGGTTTTCTTGTGGATGACTTCGCGGAGCTTGCGCACGCGCCGGACGCTGGAGGTGCCCACAAAGCTGTCTGGCTGTAGGACGGCCATGCCGTTGTGGACATCCCCCATGATGATGAGCTGGCCGTCCACCGTGGTCATGTTGGGGCACGGGCAGCTCCAGTCCATGTTCAAAAGCGTGATTTCTAGCGGTTCCTTCCCCAGGAATTTTAATCCCATTTTTTCATCCTTGAGGATCTCCTCCACCGTCACYAGGGCGTGTCCCGAGTCTTGGTCTTCGGTCAGCTCGGTGATGCGGCCCAGGATGACAAAGTCGCTTTTGCAGAAGCTGGTCACCAGCTTCTGGCGGGGTTTGCAGGCCTTGCAGTGCGTGTTCTTCGGGAAGGGGCACATCTCCTCGCACGCCTCGCGGCTCTCAAAGTTGTTCTCGTTGCCTCCGCAGCCGCCGTAGATGAAGGACTGGCACTGCTTGGTCAAGCTGTTGTAAGCCCACCTGGGCTCGTAGGCTTTGCAGTGGCCTTGGAGGGCCGGCAGGTTGCAGATGTTGATGGGGCCGTTCATGCAGGTCAGCATGCAGCTCTCGTAGGTCTCAAAGTGGTTGAGGTTGCTGTTGCAGTTGCCGTAGATGAAGGTAAAGCAGTTGTTTTTCTTGGCGTCGTAGTACCAGCGGGTCTGCTCCTCCCCGCAGTCTTCGCTGTCCGGCTGCTTCAGGCACTCGTCAGTCGGAAAATGCGTTTTGTTCTGGGAAGTTTCCTTGGATGTGGGCTCTCCTCTGATGACTGACAAAGGGAAATCTGCCCGCAGCAGGCCGCCGCTGTTCTGGGCCGTGCAGGTGTAGATTCCTGCATCCTGCAGCTGCGTGTTGTAGATGACCAGCTGGGCGATGTTGGTGACCACCACGTTCCCCCTGACGTGGTTGGGCTTCATGATGACTTTGTCCTTGCCCTCRACCTGCTTCTCCCAGGTGATTTCTGGCTTGGGTCTCCCCGTGACGTCGCACAGGAAGCTGACGGTCTCTCCCACGTAGACAGACTGATGGACAGGGTTGTTGACCAAGGCAGGAGGCAGGATATCAACCACGGTTGTCTCGGAGTAGGCGGTGGTRGGGCGAGCTGTGGTCTCCGGGGGGATGGGGCTGGTGTTGGGCCAGGTSAGATGGTACCTGCAGGTGACCACATTCAGGGTGATGCCTTTGATGCACGCCTCGGCATCCATGTAGCACTTGTTGTAGTAGGTGAGGCCGTCGGAGGCGCAGGTGAAGCTGGGCTCCTTCTCACACCTGTCCTTGCACTTGCACACGGGCTGCCCGTCCCAGATGTCGCACTCGGAGCCYTGCTGGATGCACATGAAGCGGTCGCAGGTTGCCTCTTTGGGCATCCCCACAGGCCCCTTTTTGCCCTTGACGTCCATGTAGCGAGCGGCCACACAGCTCTTGGTGCCACAGACATTGGGGCAGCACTTCTCGAAGGTCTCACACTCCTGTGGGGAAGGAAAATAATCCAGTCACTACTGGGGACAAAGTAAAGGCCTTTTTGGAGACCCAGAAACTCAGCTGTGCCACAGATACCCATGGTCTGAAACTCTGTCAGTGAGTAGAATCRCCTCAGCGTCCCCCAGGGGGTTCTGAAGTGCTTCAGGAGAAGACTGTCGGGAAAGAAAATGTAATTCTGTTTCTTAAACCCAAACCCCATCCTAAGTCTCTATCCCAGAGTCACATGGACTGCTTGAATACGAACCAACCACCCCCCTTTTGTGCTCTCTGAAATGCCTGAGGACAAGCCCTGAGAAACAAGAGCGGATGGAAAGTCTTATCATATGGCTGTAGGCAGTAATCCTTCTTATTTTCCACTGAAGTATGTAAAGTATTATTTGAATTCCCTRAGAGTAACAGCCTGCTCTTGGAGGTGAAACTGCCAAGGATTTGTAATTKTTCACATTGTAGAGGAAATAATGGAATATCTCAAAAGTAAGGTAATTCTTGCTCCAAAAATAATTTTTCTATGGTATTTAGAAAAACAAACCCCAAACAGCCCATTATGGCTTCTCTGTCCTATTTTAGTCCTATTTTCAAATGCAGCATCGCTCTTCTAGTGATTTATTACACCCCGCCTCGGCTACAGTCAGCTCTAAATTGTGGTTAATTTTAGCAGAATTTTCATCTTCTGTGCAGAAAAGGTATTTGATACGTGTGATCAGGGCTGCTGGGTTTGTTGTGGATTACTTCAAGGGACCAGGAACTCTGCTACCATGTGCCAAACAGGGCACACTTCCACTGCCTGCTAAACCTCTACAAGCCCCCTAAAATCCATCAGCTTTCTCCATAAGTGAGAACAAAATGGTTTTTAAGCTACCAAGCTGAAGAGYTTCCCCGGAGTCCAGCATCCTTTTCCTTATTGGGAAAAAAAGATGACCTAATACCAAAACTCTTTCCCCATTTCCAGCTGCACATTACTAGGTTTCAGGAGCAAAGCTAGAAACCAGGATGGGTGAGGTTTTCAGCTGGGGTTAAGGAGTGTGGCTTGGCAGAGTTCTTGGCTGCCTGCAGACCACTCACTCCATCCAATGTCCCAGGACTCTGTGCTGCCATAAGGCAAAAGGGAATTTGTAGCCAGTGGCTTTTGGCTTTCAGGTTTTGACCAGTAAATTATTCAAACATTGTCGTCTGCTGCTGCTGCTGGGGTTTTGAAAGTGTTTTAGTGTTCATTGCTGCACCTGGTAGTTGGAACAGAGGAGGCTTTTTTGGGAATGGCAAAAGTAAAAAGAGCACCTTCATTCCTAACACATGGGATCCATCTGAGCAAATGCCTTTGTTTACTTATGGCCAGAATTTTTGTCTGTTTTYCCCCCCTTTTTAGCATTACAAAAACAACCTGGCTGCAGAGTACAAACCCAAACACATTTTTTTCAGCACAGTAAATGTTCCTGTCAGCCAGGTTTGGGCTGCAGGAGCTTTGTCGTGGGACATGATGTAAGAGGCAGGACAAGCAGGTATTTTCAGATGCCAGCTTGAGCTGGCAGTGCTGACAGGTTGAAAAATGRATTTTAGGGTTGTAAGCTAAACACATTTTGAGCTGGGAGCATCCCACAGAACATCTGCCTGGTCATTTTAGCCATGCCCTGTTCTGCACCCCAAGCAAGCTTTGTGCTTCAAAAGCAGCAAAGGCTGATAATTTGCATGTTAAATTAAACTACTTCATACAGGATTCCTCCCAGGAATATAAAACATTGATGATGGCCACCAACAACAAAGAGCAGGATGACACTGTTAAAATACCACAGATTGGCCCCAGGGCATGCTGAGTTCTGGAGTATCAAATTCAGACGTTTTCTTTTGACACGAAAACAAGGGAAAGGATCAAACAGAGCGAGCGCTGTACCCACCCCAGCAGAAGTGACAGCCGGCACACACCTCCCCTCAGAACCGATAACCCATCAAATGTTCTCTATGTTATATAGGTCAGGCGTCAGTTCGATGCACGTGCCATCTGCAGCGGTGCCAGCGCCTTTCCTGCCAGGACAGAAGGTCCCACCGAGCCCCCAGCAGTGCCCGTGACGCAGAGACACCGCGGAGGAACGGGCATCACTCACCAGGTCAGCGTCGCACTCCCTCTTGCAGGTGCTCTGCGCGTCGACCCACAGGTTGGGGTTCATGTCATTGGGGCATATCCCAGCGTGCGAGTAGCGGATTGGAGGGAGGGCTCTCCCTTTCAGAGACACCTCCAGAAGCAAGAGGACACTGCTCTTCCCCAGCAAGATCCACATCCACCGAGCGAACGGCACCAACAACATCTCAGAACTTCTCCAGGGCAGTGGCAGTGTCCGAGCTGGAAGCAGTTCTTGTTTGCTTGGGGCTGCTTTTTGCTTTTTTTTTTTTTTTTGGTAAGCCTTAAATTTATGAGGAACCCAGATGCACCTGACTTCGGTAAAAACTTCAGCAAGCTCCTCTGCTGCCTCTGTCGATAGTGCAGTTTGGTCTGGACCTCATTGGATTAAAGGTCCTAGGAAGTCACCCCCTTATTTTAAGAGAAACGCTACTTGTCTGAGCAGAGTTAGCTCTATTTATACCCTGCCTCTGTTAACAAGTCAGAAAAAGTAAACTTGATTTCTTTGACAGGCACACGCTTCCTATGTCCTGGTGGCAGTCAGACAGATTTGTTGCAAGAAAAAAAAGCTGGAAAGAGTTCAAAAGGCTGGAACTGGCATGGTGGGACCCCTGCATGTTTCTGAATGCAGGGAGGCCTTCTTAACCCCTTTAGACCTAAAGTACTTCCCTATGCTAAGAATGGCATTTACTTCTGAAAGGGGACTTGTCTAAGGAACACGGACCCGCAGTCAGGGGATTTCCCCACGGCRAGGGGCTACACAATCACTCGCTAAAAGGAACAAATAATAGGATTGAAGCAATTAAAGCCAGAATATCATATTTTAACAAAGGAAGTAGGRAAGAAATAACTCATTTAAACTCAGGATCGACAAAGCAGACAGTTCTTCGAAACTTTTCCCGAGGCTCCTCGGTGCTTTTTTTCTTCTCTTTGGTGGGGAGATTTTCATGATGCCGGATTTAATGTTGCCCTCCAGTCCCACCAGGAAGATGTTAAAAGTGTCCCTGAATTCCTCCACATTTCCTGACAGCCAGATCCCATTGTACAGTGCATTGCTGACCCCTTTAACAAGCAACAACAAAAAAATAGTCGAAGTTCAACTCTATGGAAACCTGCATAAAGGAATGTACAGCATTTTTGCATTGGGGGTGGGAGGGAAACTCAGTCAAGCTGAGTTCCTCATTCCCTGATTATTACAGCAAGGGGCTGATCCTGCTCGTGCTGACCACGTGCCAAAATCCAGAGATGAGTGGCAGAAGTCCGAGCTGCTCAGCACCTTCCAGGATTAGGCCCTCTGGGCTGAGTTCTGGGCTAGCTTGGGTGGACTCTGGGTGTTGTTAAGAACCTCCCAGGAGGGTCAGGTAAGCTTTCATTCCACGTGGAGGTTCTGCAGGGCTGGACCTTCTGTGCTGTGCCTGGGGAGGAGGGAATGGTGTGCATCCGCCCCGTGCCCAGCGCTGAGAGCTGCAAAGCCAGGCAAAGTCAGCCCTCACTTTTTTTCCACTGGGTTTATTAATCCAGGGTTGTTTCTCATGGCTGAGTTTGGACCTAATTCTCCCCTGAGTGATGATGGCTGCCAACCAGTACAACCAGCAGTGAGCTGGGCCACCGTGGGGCTCCTGCTCCTCCCCTGGGGCCARCAGCAGAGCACAGTGACCTGCTGGTGCTTCCAGCATCGCCTCCGGGACAAAGGGAGGGCAACCTGGAGCCGACCTGCCCGGGGCTGCGGCATTTCTGTGGCAACCCAGCCTTATAAAAGGGGCTGTTGCAGCTCTGATTTGTGTGCCTGCATTAACCATATGCGCAGCGTTTGAAGAAGTTGTCCAAATTAGCTATTTATAAGGAGCGAGAAGTCAACTGCCAGGCAGCAGTTTGCAGTTGATTTATTCACCCTGAAACTTTAGAAACCTGCATGACACTTGTACAAAGTGCGGCTGTGTGCTAAATGTTTTATTCAGTACTTGTTTACAAAGACAAACGCAGCACCCTGTGATGCCTAAAAAAGCCAACCAAAAATGACACATTCCCAAGAGGTACTTAAAATTCTTACAGCTCTATTAACAACAAAATCACATGTATTAGTGGTTCTGTTGACTAAACAAAGACACTTTATATTGTAAAACTGACTGCAGATAAGTTTTGAAAGCAGCTGTGTGTGGGTCTTGAGGGGTGCAGGTATCCCTGGTGCTGGGGAAGCTGCCTTGATGACCTCAACAGCCATGGCACATGGGGGGAGTTTTCACTCTAACCATGGCACTGAAATGGATGTGATTTTTCCCTGTCAGCTTTAGTCTTTTATGGTTGTTTTTCCTCCTTACCTGCTGGGCTAGAGGTGGATCTTGTGGCCTCCATCTCCTCTCCTGGTGGCAGACAGCCAGGTCCTTGCTAGCTTTGGAGAGTGAGAGACACACTAATGTGGGCCACGTAGGTGGAACTCTGTTCAAACAGGAAAAAACAACACTTTTATTTTTCAGATAGTGAAAAATACCTTTTTTTTTTTTTTCACTTGCCCAGAGGTAGATTTCAGCTGTGGGGGAGCAAAGTGGGGCTCTGAAGAATCAGACCCTGGTTTGCATCAGACAGGCAGAGCAGCCTTCTTTTACTGTGTCCTCCTCCATCCACAGGGATATTCTCCAGGGGCAGGTAAATCCCATTGCAGCTTTCTGCTTTCAGCTCCGAGGTATCAAGTTCCTGGATCAGTCCCTTGGCCACTTGAGCTCAGCCAGAAGAGAGGAAAACATTGCCATAAATCTCCCTGTGAATGCAGGCAGGCAGCTCCAGAGGGCAGGGAAGGCAGTGAGGGCTCTGAACAACCCTCGACAGCTTCCCCATYGCTGCCAGCACATCCCAGAGATGCTGTTACCCAGCCTGAGGAGAACATCCAGCAGGGAAACCACTGTAGGGCTGCCCTGSGTTGGCTCAGGGACTGTGGGGACCCTGATTGTCCCAGTATGGACAGCCAAGTTCTGACTAATGCACTCACTGYCTCCTGGGTTTCACTGAGAGCTGTTTTCTTGCCTGGTTTAAGTGAATTTAACCCCACTGACCTCAGTGGATCTGACTGGACAGTCCAGAAGACAAACAGTTAATGCCAGTTGTGAACTGGGGTCTCTGTCAAGGTCCCTGGGCCCAGTTTTTCTGTTCCTCCTTGTGTATAAAGCACTGTGCGTTTTTTTCTTAATATTAGCAATAAAGTAACCCCCAGTCTCCATTTCTATGAACCAATCCATTATGAAAGCTGATTTTATGGCTTATCATCTCATCCATGTCAAACACTGATGAGATAAAGATCTTCCAAAAAGAGATCAAGCCTTAGAAGTGACCCTACTCCTACCCCAAAATCCCCCTTTCTGATCAAGATGCTGAAATGAATCTGCTGGRTGGGGAACTGGGACAAACTTCTCTGGATCCCAGATGGACAAACCTGAGCCCTGATGGCACAAAGCAGCATCCTGAGTTTGCTCCCTACAGTGGAGACATCAGTCTGTGACCAGCCTGTGCTCCATAGATATCCATTCAACACTACACCCCAATCCTGAAAAGCCCTCCAAGGAAGCCAAGGATCTCAGATATAGCTGTTAATTTAGAATTGGCTTAACTGTTGTTGGGGTTTTAGTAAAATTGTAATTTCTTTGCTCTTTTTCCTGGCCTCTTCTTCTGCACCAAGTGTTGACTCAGTGAGTGGTGTGGCACCTTTTATATGAGGAGGGAAACAGGGTTCTCTGGTGCTCAGAAAATACAATCTTATTTGGGTGTTTCTCCTTAAGCCACCGTTAAAGGAGCAGCTAACTGCTGCTCACATTTACTAGGCCAGCAGTCCTCATCTGGAGTTACTCAGCGAAGGGTGGATTGATTTGCTGGTTTTATTGTGGAAGGCTCTTGGCAGGAACCGTCACCCTGCGATGTTAAAACTCCAACTCCCATTGATCTCCTCCTCGGCACAGGGGCCCTTCCAGCCCCGGCCTCTCGTGCTCCCTGGGCCCGGCGCCACCGGCAGCCGGCTGTGCCAACACAAACACGAGCCACCCCCTCTCCAGACAGGCTGTGACTCATCGCTGCCGGTGGCACTTTGCTGCCTGTGGCATCCAGACCCTACCCGAGGGCTCCTGGATGGAACAGGGGTGCCATGGGTGCCCCAGCACCCACCACAGAGCAAGGCCAGCGGTGAAGGTTGGATGCTGAACCTTCTTTGACTCTGAGAGTAGCACAAAACAAAGASTCTGCTCCTTGAGGCTGTCCTCCTCCTCCTGTGACAGGACAGCTGGTGACAGCAGGGCCTGSTGCTGAAAGGAATGAGAGGGARATGTCTTTACAGTGCCAACTCCCTGCACTGCCCACAGCAGGTATCAGCCCGTTACCCAAACCTCCCTGCCCACAGGGACCCTGGCCATGCAGGCAGCCCCAAGGACAGGCTCTTCTTCAGCACCACCATCATCATTCACCCATTGTAGGGTGCTCAYTGTCCATGCACAGCTTAAAATGTGATGCCTGAACAGAAAAGGAYTCTKRAAAACYCTGTTTCATTTAGACAGTAAGGACRTTCCARGCTGTATGTAAAGMTTATTGCACTAAAAGCTGATAGCCAGACATTTGGGAGGGAACGTCACTGCCAGCTCCCCTTTGGAGCACAGCTGCTGACTGCTTGTCTCAAAAGCAGGAACATTGCTTCCATACTCATGGAGAAATACAGATAAATCCTTGGAACCTCAGCTTTATCTTGCTTTGGACTGCAAAGAGTCAAACCTTCCCTTTCGAGCAATACCCCGAACATCATCAGGAGCAGCTCAGGGGATGGCCAGGGATCCCATCTCAGTTGCCTTTCCTCAGAAGACCACGTCTCCTGCTGGCTGGCTGGTTGGTTGAGAGAGGAGGATTTTTGGCAGTGTGAGATGCACTTCTGAACATCAAAGCACAGGCAAAGGCTGCTGTGCTGGCCACACACTTTGGGAGCACACACACATGGGCCAGGCAGATTTGGGCTGAAGGTGTACAATGGGAACAGCCTGCCTGGGTCCTATTTCAGTGCTCTTCATATGCAAAATTAGCAGCGGAGGCATATTTCAGTTTTSCACAAGTTAAGATAGAAATCTCCCTGTAAGCACCCAGAACTAACAAGGGCTGATTTTCACTCCTGAAATAACCCATCTGAGCAGATCCCAGAGCGCAGGGAAGGCTCAGGGGGCACATTTGGCACAGTGATTGCTCACCGAAAGGAGCTGCTGTGGATGTGCAGGCTGCCTCACGTGCAGCTGCTCGGTAAGCAGGAGTTMATGTGCTCAGACAAAAGGGCTCAGTTTGGGGGGGAAATCAATAATGTCAGGGAGTTTATTACAGGGTTATGGGCCACCTGCTAGAGCTCGGCATTAGGCCTGCTCTGCGTTGTGTTTCGGGGAGAGCTGATGGCACTGCACTCAGACAGGGCTAGCGCCAGAATTATTATTTTATGCCTCGGCAGATGGCTTCTGCTCAGGGGTTTTATCTTTGAGTGCAGACATACGACTAATCATCATTTGCTTTCTCTTTCTCTGCTAACGTAAGCTGGGCAGGAAGCAATTGCCAGTTTGATGATGGTTCATTATTGTTTGGTTTATTCTGTCTGAAACAGCACAGCAAGAGGCACCAAGGGTACAAAGGAAGATAATCAACCCGTTATCTGTGAGATATGGGGAAAAGCTGAGCTCAGAAGCTTGTCTTTCACCAGCCCATCTCTTTCTGTCTCTGGTAGAGACAGTCTAAGATATCCCATAGATAATTTGGGGGGGCCATGGTGGCATCTTTGGATTGTCAAGATTGCAAAGATGAAATGTTGGGAATGGGTTCATCCTGCCTGACAGCAGGAGGACATAAATAATTTCCCACAGTCCTTCCAGCTCTATTCCCTGTCACTCCCAATGCTGAGCAAAACCTGGTCCATCAATTAAGCTTTGAGTCAGGGAGGTCTGGTTGTAACGCAACCCGGAATGCCAAGAAACAAAAATCACAGCCACAGTGGCATCAGGCAGTTTTACAGCAAGCTCGAATAACAGCACTTTAGGAAACTGGCACCAAACCCGTGGTGTGCAAATGGAGATGTTCCCATGGCTTGCAGCACTGATGTGGCTGTGTGAGCCATAGCTTAAACCCCTCAGGATTGATCTGGTAAATTTACTGTTGTTCTGTATGACTTCAGTCGTTCTGCTTAATTCCAGCTCTGCTTGAATCAAAGCTCAGAATAAAAGTGAGGTGCAGGCCTGGCACAAGCTCAGGCTGAATGCTCAGCACCTCTTTCACCAGAGCCAGTGGTGTTTCTCCAGGAACATGAGTTAATTTAGCTCCCCATGTAGAACTAATGAATATTATTGAACCCATTGCACAGATTCACTTCAGTCTGCAAATGACCCTAATTTAACCTCCCTTATTTACTTTTAGGAATTTAAAGCTGGGAGGAAATCACTTGCTGGGTATCACACAGCAACAGCCACAAAAGGTTGGAGTCTCGAGACCCTGCTTCCAACCCCACAGGCACCATTTCCTTCTAAAAAAAAAAGCAGGTTTAATATAGAAAAGTCACATTGYTTTTCTTTGTGATGTCATTCAATTTATACAAACAGTAAGGTTTTAACCTGCTGTACTAATTTAATTTAACCCCAAGCCTCAATTCCCTGTGACTTCAGCAYGAAGGAACCACCTCACCATCACTGGGGTTGATCTTTTGTTAGAAAGATTATGAACCTTTCAGTGGAGAAGAGTTTGTGTGGTGAGATTAAACTGCTGYAGATTTGCATGATTTTGTGCTCCATTGTGAGACCTTACCAAACCACTGAATCTGTGGAAGTTTGGAACACCCATTGCGGCTGGGAGCCTCTCCAGGAGATGCAGAGCAGCTCCCAGCACTGGGCTTTTCATCAGGCAATGAGTGTTGGCTTCTCCAGACGACCTGGAAGTTCCACAGCTCCTCTGAGGGTTTGGTATCCAAAACTTCGCTATAAACAAGTTAATTTTCACAAAATGGAACTATTTCCATTTCTGCAGATACCATGAAATCCTTTTAGCGTCAATTCCATCCTCTTGGAATTTAAATCTAAATTAGGACAAAACTCCTTTTTAACTGAAGAGTTATTGCCCTGGTTTGGCTTTGCTGGCTGTTAGCAGTCCTGGCTGTCACACAGCACATCCTCTGCCCGTGCCCAGAGGGTGACCTCTGCCAGGAGCAGGCCCTGCCTGCTAAGTGGGGCACATCAAGARTTTCTCCAAGAGCTGAACTGTTTTGTTTTAGTGTGCCCTGTGTGCCACCAGATGCAAGGCATCACAGTCTGCACTGGTTGGAGCCAGACACCGGCCAACAGAAGGAGTTAGGGCAGCTCTACTGGATCACTGACACCCTTACTGGAAGGGCCCAAAGGAGCCAAAGTGCAGGTGTGGTCTGTAAAGTTGTTCCTCTCATGGCATTCGTTCAGCAGCACATCTGAACACAGGCTGGAGGTGCGAGTGATGTCTCAAACCAGTGATGACCCACTTCCATTGATCTTTTGAGCAGCAAGCCCATCCTTCCTGCCGTGGCAACGGGACGTTTGTCTGCATTTAACAGCTTTTTTTTCACTGTTGCTCTTTCTGATTCCAGCTAATTCAACATCCACTCTTATTTTGATCTTTTTTACCGAGGCCACCTGCAGCCCACAGCGTAGCAGGGTGTGCTGAGATTCAGCACTTTCTTTCCACGGCAGTTTTGGAGATAACGGGTCCTGCCTGATGCGATGGTGGTCGGCAGAGCGATCGTAGGTAACGTTTCAGAGATTCACGTGGTTTAATCTGTACAATTTCCCTGGGCTCAGCGCTGTGTCTCACCAATTGCTGGGATCGTGTTTAATGACAGACACAGCAGACGGTCTTTGAGCTGGGGGGTACAAAGGAACCGGAGCATCATTAGCGGTGAGTGTTTCAAACGCTCGCTAATGGCCTGATTTTTCTCCAGTTGAAGTCGATGTAAATATTCTGCTGACTTCAAAGGGGAGCGGGGTGAGGTTACGGCCAAGTACTCTTGGAAATCCCACCCAGTGCTTGATTTTTCTTGACCTGAACGGCAGTTCAGTCAGCTCTGCTTCCACAAAGGAGCTTTCAGGAGTCCTGGAAAAGCCGCCGGAGTGCTTTTAGCCCTGGGTTCACATGGTAGCAGCATGTGAATCGCGGCAAATCTAGAGACAGATTCAGCCCTCCCAGGTTCTGACTCCACTTCTGCAGATGTCTGGCTGGCATCGCTCTTGCTCTCTCCTCATTGAACTGTGGGGGAGTTTAGGGCGATGGGATTCCCACGGAGGCACTTCAGTTTGGTGGGGTGAGCTCCTGCAGCCGGGCAGAGAATATGGGGTACCCTCCCAAGACCTTTGGCTTTGCTGTGCATCAGCCAGGAGAACAAGCCGGTCAATGTGCCTGGAAAATCTTTACATCGTGGCAGGAGCTTTGGCTTTGTCTTTTCCCAGCAGAGAGAAAATGGTCTTCAATGATTTTTTAATTTTTTTTTTCTTTTTTTTTTTTTTTTTGGGGGGGGGGGGGTGTGGAGAGTGTATTTTTTCTCTCACAATTTTACACATTTTCTTATGTGTTTCTGTAACACCATACTTAAAAAGCTCCATGAGAGTGAAAAATCAGACTTTTCTATACATTGCCAAATATTCCCATTAACTAATTTCCTTTTGAAGTCAATCAGATTTGTCAGTTTGGAATTGTTATCTCCACAGGAACCGTTCCTGTCTTTGCCACTGACTTTATGAGCCCAGACCACTCGCTCTCTGCGCCACAGTTTCCACCTCCCTGAAGGGGACTATAAAGCTCACAAGTGGGTCAAGTGACATCAGTTCATCTTTGAAATCCCAACTTTTTGCCATTCCCACAGAGCCATGTGTGAGGGTGAGGTGTGATTTGCTGCAATTGCAAAACTGGTGGGAAAAAGTGATGAATGCAAAAATTGTATCTCCAGCCATTTGTTCACATCTCTGAAGCTGCAGTTTAAGCACAACCCTTTCTAATTCACACACACACTTTTTTTTTTTTTTTTTTTTTTTTTTTTTTTTTTTTTTTTTTTTTTTTTTTTNTTTTAAATTTTGCCATGGCCAAAAACCTAATACTGTAACTATTTCAGGACATGTACTTTCTCAGCTCCTTTTTTATTTGTCTGAGGAATCTGGCATACCCACAGCCATAGAAAAAAAAAAAAAACAGGTTAGTGCACAGTAGAGGCTTTCATGGCCACTAATCTTGATGACAAAATTATTCGAACAAACACTTCTTGTGTCACCGATATATATTATGTAAAACCTTGTGACTTTGATTATGTGTCTATAATACAGATTAGTCTGTTTGGGTGTTTGGTGCTGACCTCCAATAAGCTCCTAAAGTATTAGCAAGAATTTGCAAGTGACAGGCAGGCAGAGGTGCTGTTCTGCCTAATCCCATTCTCAAAACTCTGGCTATATATGTCTGAGCAGTTTTTGCTGCTTTCCTTGAGGCACCAACCAGGTTCTTTCTTTCTCAACCCCCTCCCAGTCACCTTTGTCCTTCTTTCCACTGCTGTAATGTGTCACAAATGTTGGAAGATTTCACTAACCTTATGGACTGGAGCCAGGGAAACAGCGAGAACAAATTTAGAATAGGAGGCAGAGAATGTACCAGCTGGGAGGTGATGCTGTCAATCTCCATGGAGACCTCTTTAGTTACAGCTTTGCTAATTACTCTGATGAATTGTATAGTGGCTGGTTGAAAGCCTGGCCAAGTCAATGGAGAGTTCCAAAYGGACTGGCTGTGTCTCGACGCCACGAGGGATGCACAGGGCACAGCCCCTCGGGGTAACTGGTAATGGTTTGCACTGGGGCTTTCTCCTCAATGGCCAAAGCACAGCTTTAGGAGAATCCCAACACCTTGACCTGATCTTCCGCAGGAAAACAGCTTCTTCTAAAGAAAACAGCTCTGGAGAAATAAATGTAGATCTTGTCTTAGCAAAACAATTTTTTTTCTCAGGAATGCAAGTGAACCATCTCTGTCATCCTGTGACTTCCCACAGCAGTCAGCTCCTGCAGAAGATGAATTAGGACAAGATCCACAGAAGCCTTTTGACTTCATATGCCTAGACAGGACATGCCTCTATTCAGACARTTACTTATATTTTTGCCCCTTAGCCCCAGGCTGAACCTGTTTCTTGGGTTAGGAGAGCAAAGGGAGAGACTACAGACATGGGCAGAGAGGAATGCACCCAAAAGTCTGCAAAAAAGCAAAGGCAGTGCCTTGTCTGCAGTTTTCTGGGTTAGGATGTCTCTGRGCACAGAGGGGACTGGGCTGAACATCTGGGGACCCTGCCACCACCCCAACACAGGCAACAATCACCCTCAGGGGGAGAAGTTTGGATCCACGGCACTGCAGCTCAGGCTTGTCATTACTGGAAGCCAAACTGGCTTTAGACACTAATCCACTGAACAATTTCCAGTTGTTATCAAAATCTATAGGACTTCTTAACCACGAGTCCCTGAGCTGATGTACCACCCCCCTCAGGCTCCAGCTCCCTGACTTGTTTGTTCAGAAATTATTTATCTGTTCTACAAATAGAAACAATGTTAGTTTAACAACTGGGAAAAAAAATCAGCCACACACCATGCCTGATTTCTAAACGGATTTGGCTGCCTGAGCAGATCTTTTCTTTGCAGATCACCATTCCCCCAAATATCAGTGACATTTTCCAAACTCTTCCTGTCAAATTTCATTCCGTGCTGCCGGCGTGTGCAGCTGTGTGCATGTGTGTGCTCACACCTGCTAAAATATCCCTTTTTAGACACTCAGCTCCCCTTGAGCCCCTGCAGGATGCTCAGCAGGGCTGAAAATCCAYGAGATAACTGGTTGCACTGTAATTCAGGGATACTCCAGGGGGCTAAGACATGTCCTGAATCCCAGTCCTCGGACCACTGTCAGCATTGTAATTCCTGCCAGGTGATTTAGGGAAAAAGTTGTCATTTGTGGTCAAAAGAAAGACAATGAGTGAGTTCCCTGCCACTCTGGAATTCACTGGAAGAATTTTTTTAATCTCATAAAAAATAGAGGAACTATTCTTGAGTAGAGCCCCATCCACCCTGCCTAAGGTGCTCATCTTGCCTGGCAGTAGGCAGCTGGAAATTTTTGGGTTCAAAGCTCGTTCCCTTTGGATCCTCTGGCAGTGGGCAGAACACAAGGGGCATCTCCAGARGATGATTTGGCTGTGCTATTTTAGACCCTTGCCTTGGGAGAAGATGAATCAGCCTCTGTGCTGCATTTTTCCTCCCATGGACATGAAGTGAGTGTTGGGTGACAGGCTCTGACTTGATAATGTGGAACTTTGAATTTAACCTAATCCGCCTATAAACTCTCACAGGGGGTCAGCACAAAAAATGGTATAAGATAAACTGCTTCACTCATGTGACTTTGACTTCCTCCTTTGAAATTGTCTCCTCTGCCTTCAAACTCATTGAAAGRCCCAAATAAATCTAAGTGAATACTGGGCTTGACTTTTAATTCCATCTTTATTCTCCACCATTTCCCTTAGCCTTAATCCCATAACAGCTTTAAATCTCTCTGTGTGCATTAAGTATCATATTTAAGATTTCTGYCTATCCCTAAATCTTATTTCTAACAAGTCCACAGATGCAGTGTTGGTTTAAATTGTCAGAAACATTATTTTGGTGGGTTGGGTGGAGACTGAGTGTTTCAAATAAGATTGTACAGCTGTCAGTATCACTGGGTAACTGGGAATTAAGCCTTTAAAAAGTTGTTTAATCATAACTTTCAGTGGCTAAGAAGTTGGTTTAATGGAGAGGAATTGAGTTACTTGGGGAATGAAACTTGAAATGCAAAAGGGAATGAAAAACTTCGTAAGCCTTGAAAAGAACAGGAGCAAATAGCMAACAGACAGACCATGGTTTCTCCAAAAAAGGAGAAAAGAACCAATCCAGAGGTYGGATTCAGGCACAGCCGGAAGCTTACATAAAGACAGATATTAACACTTAACCAATAAAATCTGCAAAATTTGCTGTGGGGACAAAGAATGGCCCAAGCSTCCCCTGTGGTTACTCGAAGGCTGTGACAGCAAGGTGCTGGCTCTGCCAGGCGATGCTGCRGGCTCAGGACTGTGCCCAGAGATGGTGAACAGGGAGCACTGAGCACCTGGGAATCACAAAGGAAACAGAACATCACCAACCTGGGCTCCACACACAGGCTCAGAGCTCAGCCTGCTCCCACTGAAGGCCAAGGGCATTTAATGTTTGGGATGCAAAGTGGCTGCTCCAGCCATGAGCACTGGTGCGATTCCCAGCAGCTTCCAAAGGCGATGGCCAACGCTCAGCCATCCCGATCCTGCAGGCCCTGCTTCTGTCGGGAGGGAGGTGTGCATGTGTACAGCTACAGGCACAAACCCAGCTGCCATATGGGAAAGGAGCAGGGAAAGGACACGTTCCTGGCTCTGCTGAGCTGGTGTGTGTGACACCAGTGCCAAGAAATGGGGAGGGGGCACAGGCGTGCGAGGGGGTCTGAGGCTCCACACGCGGGGCACGAGCAGGAGGGCTCATGGCGACRGTGGGGAGCCTCAAGTCAAGTGAACTCGCTGTTAATCCTCTTCCACACTGCCTTCCTTGAGGGAGGAGATCTCATGACTCCAGGGAGAAGTACATTGTGTAACTAAGCAATGGTGAACCCGRGCTCCATTTAACAGGGCTTGGCACAGGCACGACAGAGTAGGATACTCATCCCAAGAGAGCGTGAGAGAGAGCATCTCAGTGCATCACCCGCTGGCTTTGAGTCCTTAAAAGCCCTGTGTGGCTTTGGGAGAGGAGCTCAAGTAGAGGGAGGGGAGAAAAAAAAAAAAGAAAGAAGTCCATAAACCCCCAGAAAGCAGCTCCCTGCACTGGGYTTCCCTCTGCCCGTGTGGAAATGTTGCATAATGTCCCTTTGCACCACAAGGAGCTTTGAAATCCGCAGGATCAAAGCTGTATGGAGACACTGTGGATGTGCCGAGACAAATTCAAAGGCGTTTTACAATTATAGCAAGAAGTACAAAGGCACACTGCGGGCTCCTCTTGCTGTTTCACTGTGACATCTAGTGGCAGCGGCACTGCGGAACGAGGAATGGGCTCCTGGTTTTAGGCCCATCCCAGCACTTGCCTCCTGAGTAGCTTTTCCCCATCCATCWGTGAGTTGTCTTGGATGATTTCGAAAAAAAGCTCTTTTGCCGCTAATCCGGATGTAAAAAATTTGGGATTTAAAGCTTTCACAATGTGCAAGAGAGCATCCTGCTTCCCAGAACATATCACCAGGTCTCCACTTGTGTGTGCCTTGTCTTTGTTTTACAGTTTTATGGCACARATGCTGAAAATAGACAAAAGGGATAATGGGTTAAAGAGTGATCATTAAGATACTTTAACAGAAAAAGCAAGTGAGCTAAAATGAAAATATTCAGGTCACAGCACTGTCCAGTTGAAGGCTGGTCTTTCAGGTCTCTGAGGTTTGATTTTGCAGTTATCACCAGATAAATCTGGTTTGCAAACCATTCTCCAAATCCAGTTGTTTCTCATATGGTTTGCTGAGTCTTTTGGTAGCAGTTGAACAAAATATTTGCTCAGCCTATTGCATGGGATCAAAACCATGTGATCTGGTGTGAAAAACTTGCCACTGAGTCACCRTGTAACCTTTGCCATAGTAGTTAAAAATGTCACTGTTTGCTTGTCCCTCCTGCCTCCATGAGGGCGGTTTGCAGGGCTGCTTCTCTTATAGAGAAAAACAGAAATGTCTGGCCTGTGGGCCTCTGCCTCTCCTGGCTGATTAAAAAGAAGATGACTATGCTTTGAAGCTACATTTATATGGATAGATATTCAAGAACTGTTTGGATGGTAATGCTGCAGGCATGGTCTTCACCTAATTGCCACAACTGCCAGAGCAAGTAAAAAGCAACCCAAGTCCTAAATTAAACGGTAGGTTAAAAATAATGTCGCTAATAAGAGAAGTAAGCAATAAAAGAGAGGCAATGAAATGAAAAACAGCTTAGTGCAAATTTCTCCTTGGTGGCACYGATGCCAAAACAGAAAGCCTGGAGTTAAATGAGCTCTCCAACACACAGTGATTTAATTAAGAGTGTGAGCAACAGACTGGAGAGGGAGGAGCTGGGAATTGGGGGTGCAGGGCTGGAAGTGTCTGGGGAAACCTGTGGTGGGTTTCACTCCCAGCCCATGGATCTGAACCCATCCTTGCAGTACCTGCTCAACCCATGGCAGCCTCACAGCTCAGAGGCAGGAGCCAGGCTGCCGGTTAAAAACACCCCAAAAAGGGCAAGGTCACTGTGATGGATGAATGGCTGCACTTGCTGACCTTGGAGGTCTTTCCCCACCTAGACAATCCTATCATATGCCTTTGCCAGCCAGGCAGTTTTTACCTGCAACTTTTCCTCTCTTCCCAGGAGCTATCTCCCCTCAAGCCCCCGCACAGGGCTCAGGATGCCAGCGTAATGATGAGATGTATCCGTCAAGAGGAGTTTTTGGGGTTTTCACTCTATCCAGGTCCCCAACCCAGCACCTGGGAAAGGGTCCCACAGAATTACAGAACCATTGGGGTTGGAAAGGACATCTGGAAATCACCCAGTCCAACCCCCTGCGGAGGCAGGGTCCCCTGGCACAGGTGACACAGGAACACAGCCAGGTGGGTTTGGAATGTCTCCAGAGAGGAGATTCCATGACCTCCCTGGGCAGCGGTTCCAGTGCTCTGCCACCCTCAGTGTAAAGGAGTTCTTCCTAAAGCTGAGGTGGAACTTTGTGTGCTTTAATTTATGGTCATTGCCCCTCATCCTGTCACTGGGCACCAATGAAAAGAGTCTGACACCATCCAGTGATACCCCTTGGATATAATTTATACGCATTGACAAGATCCCCTCTCAGTCTTCTCCAGTCCGAACAGGCCCAGCTCCCGCAGTGTCTCTGTCTCAGAGAGATGCTCCATCCAGACCCCTCATCATCTTTGTGGCCTCCGCTGGAGCCTCTCCTTGTTTTTCCTGAGCTGAGGAGCCCACAATCGGACACACAACTCCAGCTAAGGGCCGTACGCCCCGCGCCCGCTGCGGCTCAAGATGGCGGCGGCCGTGAGGGCCGGAGCGGGGCGGTGGAGCGGGGCGGTGG
>NW_026623635.1:285765-316183 GCF_030028575.1 Malurus melanocephalus
GCAGCCGGGCCGAGGGGGGGCCCTGCCCGGCGACCGCGGCCCCGGCCATGAGCGGCGCGGCGGAGGCGCGGGAGCTGGAGGAGCGGCTGCGGGAGGCGGCGGCGCTGGGGGACGTGGCGGAGGTGCGGCGGCTGCTGGGCGCGGGGGCGGACATCGACTCCCGCAACGAGATCAACGGCTGGTGAGGGTCCCGGCGCTGAGGGGGACACGGGGCGGGCCGGGGGCGCTGCGGGCCCGGCTCTTGCCTCGCTGCCCTTCCCTGTGGCGGTGTTCGGGGTGCTTGGGCTCGGGGCTCCCCCTAAACCATCATCAGGCGCGGGGTGGGGGAGCTGCTCCGGGCACGCAGCKCTTGTGTTTCTTAGTTTCTCCATTTACAAAAACGGAAAAGCTAATCTCGGGAGGCTTGCAGATTTACTGCTAAAGAGGATCACGATAAAAGCAGGTCGCCCTCCTTCCACCTGTCACYGCGTGTTTGCTCAAGGTCCTCCTCCTGTCGCTGTGGGACAGCAGGAGTCACTCTGCAAGGCAAAGAATGGCCCTACAACTTACAGATTCAGGACTTTAAAAAGCGCGGCAGTGAAGGAAACTTTGTTCCTAGGTAGCACTTCACGCATAACTGGGGTGAAGTAGGAGGGGCTGGTGAGGAGGAGCCGGCACGATGGATCCCAACCCTTGTGCTTCCTTCCCGCAGGACCTGCCTGCACTGGGCCTGTAAGCGGAACCATGCCCAGGTGGTGTCCTGCCTGCTGGAGGCTGGAGCTGACAAGCACATCCTCACTGCTCAGGGAGAGCTGGCGGCACAGCTAACGTCCAAACCAGACATCCGCAAGATTCTGGGAGGTACTGTTCCCATCCTAGAAGTCATCTAGAATTCTTGGTCTAAACACTAAAATGTTTCTAGTGTTTATCTGAAGCAGTGATTGGCAAAACCTTGGCTAGGACCATTGTATCTCATTAGATAGCTCTGATTTGTAAGTGGAATTCATACTTGAGCTAATAAATATGAGGGTTTCAGGTAGGAAGGCCTTGTGTTCTGAACTGTATCACCAAGAGGTGGAAAGAGCTGTGTGCTTTGGGAAGTGTACTGCTGCACTCCTGTTGGCTGTCATTGAGCTAAAGCTGGCACGCAGGTTGCAAATGGGATGGAGGTTTTCACAGTTGTACAATTTGGGTTGGTCTGACCATGCTCGATATTACAAATCCTCTCACTCAAGAAGTTACAGCTTCTGAGCACCTGTTATACTGTGACTTGCCAGTATGGTTATTTTTTGCCTCATAATTCTGCCATACTTCTCATGAGCACAGCAAACTGAGTTAGATGTGACACTCCTGAACACAACTGCCATCAGCATCTAGGTACTGTGCTCCAGATTAAAAATTATAAGTGCTTTACCTTTGGAAATGTTGATGTGCTGTCTTCTCCTAATTGCAMTTAAATTGCTCTCTTCAAAGATCTGCTCTTTTCAACAGTGCGGGGTTATCCTTAACAAGATTGCAGCTAAATCATGACTCAGGTTTCAACAGTAACCCCTGAAAGAATGGCATGTTCTTGCCTGATACTTTGAATTTCTTTAGGGCAAGGTGCTCATCTCTTGGGCTTAGTTTGCAGCAAACCTGTTTTTAACTTCTGAACTGTCAAGCACATGGGGATGAACTCTGTTCATAGTTGTCTTATTTTTGTCTGTTATGCTTTCATGTGTTTCCTGGGGAATAAACACATCTCACGTACCTTCTCTCATAGTTTTTATTCTGGGAGTGTGGTGCTACTGAGCAGATCTCTCTGAACTGCCTAATGTTCTATAATCCTCAATCAGGCAGGAATGTCACTTACTGTAGTGCCTTTATGCAAGAGAAGACTTTGGGTATTACAGCAAGTAGTTACTTGCCTGAAGGAACTTGCCTGAATAATGGGCTGAATTTGCTTGCCTGGGTCATAATAAACTATTTACAGCAGTGCTATTAAAAGCACTTTGAGATTTAATAAAGGACTACTGGTCATCCAATTAATTTGAAAGCACTGGAATAACACTGCTAGAAATTATGTGTCTTTCTAGGGTTATTTTTTCCCTCAGTTTGTTTTTAAAATCCAGAATACACTGAAGATATTTCTAGGTTTTTCTTCACTTTACTGCTGCTGGCCTCCAGGTGTTACACGCTTGTGGAACATCAGTGCCATTCTTTGATGACCCTGGAATGTGATGTAGTTTCAAGACACAATAGGAAAGCTAACTATATTCAAAATGTTAAAGATCTATCCAGTAACATGGTGGTTTGTTTTCTCTCTCCATCCCCTACCCCTCATTTTTGAACTTCATCAGTAGAGGAAGAAACTGAATGTCAAGGAGTGAAGGATTTAAATTTGCCARTTGTTGCCAACTACTTGGCCAACCCACCATTCCCTTACACGGAAGAAAGCATTCCAGGCAGCTTGGCAGAATCCCAGAATGAAAGTGCTTCCATCTCTTCTGCTTCCCAGTGTGAAACCAGCCCCTGTCCATCAGCAGCTCAGGCCGAAAGCATCTGCACACCAACATCATGCAGCAGTGACGAGGCTTTCCCGGCACTGGACACTGTGGCTGCACCACCCCCCGTRCCCACTGTCCCTGCAGCCACGGCAYGTGCCAGCCCAGAGCTGCCCAATGGCCCYGTGTGTCCCCCGGCCGTGCCCCCCGGGATGGGGCTCTGCTCCCCAGCAGTGTCCAGCCAGGCCGTGCCTCTGCAACCCAACACCTCCCCCAGCAGCTCCATGCCTGCTTTCCAGCCCTTCTTCTTCACTGGAACATTCCCGTGTAACGTGCAAGGTAAAGAGGTGCCCCGTCCTGTCCTACTACAGTTACTGGGTGAACAATGAAGTTAAATAATCACTCCACTTCAGACTCGAGTAGAGGCAGAAATGTTCAATTCTGTGCCAGAAGTGCCCTGAACCTTTTCCTGCTCAGTTAAGTAAAATTTCTGTTATACTTTATTTTAACCATGGTAATACTTTGCAAAACAATGGAAAGATCAGTCCAAGTAACATGAAAGATTAAATTTTGCAATACATTTGCATCAAATGCAGCTCTGCTAGTTTGGCAGCAACTTGACTTTGATCCATCCAGTCACAGTGTTCCAACAGTGTTAACATGGTTCCCCTCTATTTTTGCTGGAAGCTTCTATTAACTGCACAGTATTTCTCAGTGAGATCATAGGGATTGTATTATAAAACCTGAATTCAGAAGATAATAGTAAAAACTATAGTGTTACTTTTGGGTTTGTTGTCTTTTGTGTTGTTAACCTTTTAATCCTTTCTCTGTCAGAACTTGTGCTCAAGGTGAGAGTCCAGAACCTCAGAGACAATGATTTCATTGAGATTGAACTGGACAGGCAAGAACTGACCTATCAAGATTTGCTCAGAGTGAGCTGCTGTGAACTGGGCATTAATCCARAGCAAGTAGAGAAGATCAGGAAACTACCCAATACACTAGTGAGAAAGGTAAGAATAGAAACCAGATTAACTTGACTTTGCAGACACCAGAGAAGGTATTTTTGTAMAAAGATTGCGAAAATGTCACCTTTGTTAAAAACAAAAACAGACTTAAGCTGACAAATTCAGAGGGATGATGGAACTTCATTGTAACTTTGTTAAAAATATTCTTGTCAAAAGAGGCAGAGTATTTCAGCTCCTAAAGCATATGGAACTATTACASCTTGACTTCTTTAAAATATAACAGAAATGGTGCATTAGGATGCTTTTAACATAATTGCCAAGTACTACTTCACTGCTTGCCTAAAAAGAACAAACAGTAAGGGGAAAAAAACCTCCACAAATTGGCATATGAATAATTTAAAGATAYGCTGTTAACAAATGAACCTGCTCTTCTGTTCCAAAAATATTTTGGAGGCCTGTAAATGAAAGTGGTCACAGCTCTTGGTTGAGTGATGTGCACAAATTCAGCCAAATCATGAGATTTGAAAAGAAAAAGTTTGAGGAGAAAAACCAAACAAGCACACTGCTACACTTTCAATGAGTATATGCTGGTAAGATTTATTTTTTCATTATTTATTTCTATCATTGGGTGTGATGTCCCTGAATTTTAGTTTTTACTTCCTTAAGCTATTTTATAAATAATAGCAACACTCAGCTATGTTTAGGAGTAATGTGTCATTGTGTGTGTTCCTCACAAGGACAAGGATGTTGCCAGACTCCAGGACTTCCAAGAGCTGGAGTTGGTCCTTGTCAGAAGTGACAGCTCTCCTTTCTGGAACGCTGCGTGCTACAACAGCAGAGCATCCAAGCTGACCTACTGACCCTGCAGCTGSAATGTGGACACCTGGCAGGGACATGTGCTGCCTTTGGAAGGCAGTGAGTTACATGTGTGTAAAACCTTAAGTTATTGTTAGGGTTACTGTTTTAACTAATAGTTTATATTTTATATTTAATATCCCCTTTGCTTTTGTTTTTTACTTGATACTGTATTCAGCCAAGGGATACCTCATTTGTCTGCTAAAATCACATGCTTCCAGTATATTTTAAGGTAGTTTACTGGTTGTATTTGGCAGCAGGGGGCACAAAAGATATAATTATTGGTATGAAATTATGTTAAGTACAGCCATTCTGACCAAGACTCATGGAAAGATTCAGGAAATYATGTGTCTCTGTGTGTATATATGTATTTTGAACTTTGTCATTAAGTTAAAGAGGCAAACAATGACAAGTTGCTCTCTAAAAAGGTAAATGCGCAAATCCTTAATCCTTTGTCCCTCACAGACATTCACTAAGATGTGTTGTCTAGAGATATTTAAATGTTTCTTTCCCATGTGAGAATATTGCACCTTAAGTGATGGCATCTCTCCACCTCACCTCCACCAAAAAATACAAAAGCGTCTTAAATATTCCTTAATTAAGTCCCAAACAAGCTGAAGTGTCCTTTCAAGAAAAAGCCCTTGTTTCAGGARTTGGGGAGGGGATCCCCAATCTATGTCCGTGGTTTTATTTATTTACTTTCTGTCCAATGTGAGCCTATGCATTACTCACACCAGTGTCAGTACAGGAAAGCTTTGTGGCTCACTCTCACACACAGTTACAGGGGATGTGGTGGTTTCTGCTGTGTGAGAAATACAGCWGTGTCCTCCTGAGGGGTCACAGCTGGAAGGAACATACCACACTTTTATGAGTCACTAGATGGGAAACACACCACAAGCAAGTACCAACCTGTAACTTTACATAATGCAGTGTACTGTCACCGTTATACAGCATTGCTTTACCCAGGTGATACTGAAAGGGCTGAATGCCTCCAGGTGCTTTCAAYTTTTTTTTTTTTTTCGGTGGAGGGTGAAAAAAAACAATTCTAAGAAGGCTACAGCCTGTTTGACTTGCATTTAAGCAAGYCAGTAAAGAAAACATCCACCTGTGGGTTAAAGTATGTAAGTCACAACATTGCTGGAGTATAAACAGCCTGAAGCTTTTCCTGATACCTTGGCAGCCTGCAAAGCTATGCTTTTGGAGGCTTTTTCTTTTGTACCAAAAAAAAACTATGCTGACCTTTGCACCAAAAACCTTAACTGGGTCCTGAGGCAGGCGGAGGGGTGAGTAACTTACTTTTCCTGCATGAGCTTTTTCTTCCCCCCTCCCAAATGGTATTGATTTTCCTTCCATCTGTGCTTTATRAAGCTGCATTAGAGCAGTTTGTGCACAGCCGGTGCTGTGTTTGTTGTTGATCTGGACTGCAGTGTTGACAGTCAGACTATAAATAGCACAGCAYCATGTTCTGGTGGGAGCAGCATGGCTGCCACTGTCCCTGTGTCCTGCTTTACCTTGGCATGCAGCAGCTTGGGGGAGTCTTCCAAGGGAACACAGAAACCCCTTCTGCCAGCAGAGATGCTTGACTCTGGGCTCAGGGTTTCACCAAGTTACTTGGGCTTAAAATTCTTGCTTACTGCAGTCAAATAATTATCATCCTTTCCCCCATGTTCCATACACATAACCTCAACCCTGCTAACTTCCCATTCTCAATCCTGGCTTTCCTCTAGCCAGGAGCTGAGCTACTTTAATGCCAGATTCAAYTCTAGGGAAGTTCAAGACTGACRCAGTATGAAGTAAAATTTCTTAACYAAGRYTTCTRTTTTGTTTTACTTGTAGGACAGGAAARGAGGTTTTGTTTTAACAATTGTGTATTTATCTTTCCAGCATAGCTTGAAGGCTAGCTCAGATTATGTGCAATAACTGTTTGAAAAACAGTAGTGGTTAAATGGCTCAAAATTAATAACAGTACCTAATTTATTTCCCATTCCTTTATTTAGGAAGTCAGTGTAAGGACTATCTCCACTAAAAACTAAACATTTTGCTATAGAGGAGCCGGTTTAAAAAGCTTTATTTGCTCTAGTTTCCACCAAGAATAACTGTTAATGTGTTAAGACTTAAACTTTACTCGTGATCTGACTCTATTAACAGTAAGTCTATGCATTCAGAGAAATATTTTTGTATGTTTTATGCAGTTTGATAAACTCTAAGGCACACTAGTTAACTCTTTCTTGTTGGGTTTTTTTCTTTCAACAATAAACTGTTGGAATGACAAGTGAGACTAAGTTTACAAAACTTACAGTTCTTCCAAGGATGACTTTTGTTTGCACTACAAACTTGTACTGAACTGACATTGCTACTCTTCATTTACAATAAAGTATCAGTTGTTTCAAATACCTCGATCTCTTTCTTTTCAGGGTGAGGGGTAGGATGTGGGGGGATCATTCTAGAGTGCACAAGACAATTAAAATTTTAATGCAGCTTTGAAAAAATCATAGGCTAGTACAATTTTAACACCTAACAAAAGACTGTCAGGCTGTCAAAACCAGTATGGAGGAAGCATGTAAGTGCTCACTGAAATCAGCTACYTGCCTTCTGCCTAGCATTCCTAGAAAATCTGGGATGGTATTTATCTCCCRGGCTCGAGCTCTGAAGATGATACCTCTCTCAAAGACGCATCCCTGGAGAGATGTTCATACAGTCAAATGTGGACATAGTTACAAGAAAGGAACTGTGTTTCCTATGCTCTGTGAGCAGATTTTTCCTTCATCTTCAAAGYGTTAAAGACTCCACTATGAGTCACACATCAGAATCTGAATCCCAGGCTAAGCTACTACAAGGTACCTCATTTTACCATTTTAACTTCTGCAAAGTAAGGGGAAATGCAAATCCTGTAACAAATACATGCAGTGGAAGGTGCAAGACAAACATTTTCACCACTGGAAGAAGTAACACACCCAGGCAGAGGCCAAGTCCTGTCTCACAAATTTCAAAGGAAAAGGTCTTCAATTAGAACTCAGCTATAATTTCACTTGCTCCTACTTCTATTTTTTCCAAAAACAYCACCACATCTCTTCTAAATCCCCTATGCCCCTGGACATGTGTCTGCTTTAGAACAATAAATATCAAAAAAGGAACATGGCTGGCTGCATATGGTATCAAAACCCAGGACTAAGCACAGAGGGACCAAGGTACAGATTTCTAAGTGCACTTCACTACACAGACCCCACAAATCAGCACAAGTTACAATGGTGCTCTGTCCATGTCTGACTTTGGTTACATGTACAGTCAAGGCCTGAATACTAATGGCAAGGATAATGCTCTCTTTAAAGAATGTAAATTCACTGCCTTACAGCCACAGCRTTCACTGGTACACACTGCAGTTCTTTTCCAACAAGAACCACTCCTGGAGGCACTACAGCTTCACCGGGAACCATCAGACTGCCTGCCTGTGTGTCTGTTCTGACCAACTGCACATGGTTGTTAATCAATATCCCAAACCAATACTGCAATGAAAATAATGAGGCAGTCTGAATGYCAGTCTCAGCACCGGCATCTCTCTGATAATGCTGTCAAAGCTGAACGGTTTTATAAAGACTTAATACCTACATTTTTATTGCAAGATTTCTGTAACTTCTTAACCAACAGCAGCAAAAGCTGCTTTTTGGGGTATGTTGAACCCAACAGCATCTAACTGCTGAAAAAGTGTGCTTGAAATTAAATCCTGATAGCACCAAAAAACCCCAAACCCACAAACAGCACAGAATAACTAAGCATCCAARTTAATGGACTAAGCTTGAAGACATGAGTCATTTATTAGGAAAGAAACTTACTGAATATTAAACGTTCAATGACAGAGACAATCAAATTTGTAACAGAAATTCAAAGATACTTTATTTCCATTTCTYGTATATCAAGAAGCTAGGAATAGCTTAGTTGTAAAAATGGGATTCATTTTAGTTCRATTCACACAAATACTAAACATTTATCCTTGTGTTTTAAAGTCCAAGAATGAAAACTTGCAATTAAACACTGAGCAAGCCATGTGTTCAGGTTATGTTGGTTTCTTATCTTAAAAAGTCTTAAAGAAAAAAAAAAGTATACAGGACTTATATTCTCAGTAGCGTATGTGCTATTATCAACACATCTTTCTGAACTCTGGGAGGAAACACCAGTCCTGAATTAAATTTTATAAAAAAAATTTCTAACTCAACTTTTATATTTTTCTACGCCACTACAGCTTTCTTTCACCTCATTTTAAAGCAGATCTTCAGTTTAAGCTGTCTTCCACTGTCTTCGCAGACTCTTCACGTAGTAGTCCTATAATGCAAAATTTTGGGAGAACAGACGATTAGACAGCATTAGGTGCATTTTGTTTACCATTCCTATACATTGGCCCAGTTGTTAGCTGTCATCCCAACTCTACAAAAACATCACCATTGAACATGACTGGCTTTAGAAGCAATGATGTAGCATTAATGGTTTAATATCAACATTAAATGTTTAAGAATTCCTAGCATACACAATGCAACTACAGTAACAAATTATGTTGCAAGAAGCTCATTTATCAGCTGTCCTCTCCACTGTTAGTTCCTTATTTCAGGAATACAACTAAAGACCTTCTGTAAGAAAGCTATGTCAAGAGTGGGGAAAAAACTTCAAGTTTTCCTTTCAATATTGTACTGCCTATTGTTTAGCTGCTTCATTTCCCACAAACAGTTTCCAGCATACATTCCTGCCATCAACACTGTCATCATTTGGTGGCATCTGTCTCTGCATTTACATCTACCTTACAAGCCTGTTACCAGCCATTCCACTGCTCTGTGCTATGGCTGACTGCAAAGTCTCCTACACAGTAGGAAATATTAAGCACATACCTCTTAAAGACTTGAATTGCATTGAAAGTAACAAGGCGAATATTATGTAGTGTTTATTGCATTTTAAACTCTTTAAAGATATCTAATTCTGGGCAGCACTGCATCCCTACACACAGTTGAAAGAAAATTCCATTCTGTTAACATCAGATTTACAGTAGTCACACAATACACAAAAAGTCCTTTTCACTAGCTTCAAAATCAAAAACACAACAGTAAGCTTAAAGATTACAGGCAACAGCATTCAAACATGGATGTGGGTAGAGAAAGGAGTACCTGGCATGAGTACCTGCTTAGTTTGACTGAATCCTTGATTTTTAATTTGGCTTTTCATGGGCCGCTCACAACACCAACGCTGTGTGAGGTATGGTAGTCAGCTGCAATAATTCATAAACCCTACACTTCCATCAATCCAATGCTACTGGCTCTCGAGTTACAGAACAAACTGCATTAGAATGCAAGGCAATAAAGCAAAAAAACTAGAAACATCCTTGACAAAGAAATACTAGCAGTTTATATGAAAACAAAGTAGTCCAACATGTGCCTCAAATATTAAGTATTTAAGCAAAAGTTTCTGCTGAAGTACCAACACAATATGGACTTAAATACAAAAACAGTTCAACTTTTTTAAAAAAACGATAACAAAATCCCTAAAAATAAAAAAAGGATAATTAATTTTTCTATGGTGACTATATTACAAATATGTCCCAAAGAGGCACACTAATGGGGGCACAAGTCTGCTACAAAATAGCTGAGACAAAACGATGTACCTCAAAATGTTTTGCAGGACTACACTGTCATTTCCTTCAGAAGTTGCTTTAGTTTGTCTTCTTACTTGACTTAGTTCCATCTTCATCTGTGCATACTTACGCTGCACTGTTAAACAGTAACAAAAAGCCCTAATCAAAGTTTGAAATAATGCACTTACCTCTGTCTGATCTGAGGTCATATCAGATCAGTTTTAATTGGACTGAGTGTCACCTTCAGATTTTATGTCTTCRTTGGTCCCATTGACCTCATTCTTAGTCTCACTCTCCTTCGAGTCTGTATTTGTGTCTTCACTCTGTTTTTCTCGACTACTGGACTTCACACTACTTTTTTTATCATCAGATCCCCTCTTTTCTGCCATGAAAGAAGACATTGACCATGGATTTCAAAGTAAAAACAAACATTGCACATGTGAGATATATATTGCATACAAAATGGCACAATTATTTTCTACAGCAATAATACTCAAAAAGTTACAGAAATAGGCTTCAGACTAYCATGCTGGAATGGAGAGGGGACAAAATAAAGGTAAAAGGGGACAGTACAGGGTGGGGAAGACAGGAAAGTTCAGACCTCCTAACAGAGGCAGCTCTCTGTCAAAATACACAAACTGGGGGTAAAGAAGTTAAGCAAATATGTAATTATGGTGCATGGCTTCCTTACTTATCATGGGACACTTCTGGTCCCTAAGTTTTGATTTCTGATATGTGGCCTGCTCTGATTTACAACTCTCATTAATTATGGTTCTTGAAAGAGAATCAGAAAAGAGTGGTGGGCCAAGCTTGACTGCATTATCCAAGAAATTGATACTTGCCAATTAAAAACTAGTAATCCCTAACWATCAAATACTTGGGGAAACAATATTAAGCACTGACAGCTTTGAAGATGGGAATCACAACGACAATCAAAATTAAATTTGAAGCTGCACATTTGTCAGCACTGTTAATTCTCAATTTCATAAAAACAGCAGTCATTTATAAACAACWCATTAAAAGGGCTCAGAGAGACAGCTTGGAAGACATAAAAAGCACTTTTTTCAAYGGCAAAGAAATAGCAAGATGTGGGGGAAGGAGCCCACAATTTCATCATGAATTGGGAAGCTCACTGAAGCATTTGCTACTCTAAAAACTCAATAATCTTCAAAGAAGGAAGGAAGCCAGAAGTAAAAATATTTCCATGGGAAGAAAAACATTCAATATTAGAGCTGCATGCCTCATCTGTAAATTCAGTATTTGCAAATTTAATAAAAATACCAATTCTTGCTGTATTATTTCACACCATAATATTCAACCCTTGATCAGTAAGGACACTTTGGAGAGAAAAAAAAATCCAAAAAACCAACCTCTCAGATGTCATCATACAGAACAACATTCATGCTCTTTTTTCTGATTATTCCCTGCTATCCGGGCAATCAAAATAAATAATATAAATAGATAGATATATCCCCAACACAGCAGCACACAGATCGAACACTCTGAAAAAGCTATTTTAAATAATGTTATCACCTAGACTGGCATAACACACTTTTATATTCCAGGAGACAAAGCAAGAAATTAAGCTTTAAAAGAGCAGCAACATCCCAACTTCTGTGTTTTAAAACACACTACCAAAGGATGGGGTAAAGCCCCCACACAGAGAAATGAGGGCAACTGCCTAATGACCACCAGTAGTGAGGATTCACCTGCAGCAGCACATCCAGTGCAGGGCGCTGGGAGAAAGCACACGGCAACGTCACCCAGCTCACTGAAGGACTAAGTCAGTCTGGGTCTGTCTGCCCTCGGTTTGGCAACTCCGCAGGTAGATTGCACTCTAACTAACCTTGTTAAAAAGTCTTCTTTTTGTGTCTTAAAGGTATCTCCGGTGCACACGTGGATCCACTGAGGAATAGTAGTCTTGTTTCCCCGCAGAGGACTAGTAGTCAGTCCAATAATCTTATCTTCTGTCCTATGTAGATATGGTAGATCTTAATAGCCCTATGGATGTGCAGTGTGCAGGGTTTTGTTCTGTCTTGTTTGTGTCTTGAATGTGGTCAGGAAGGATAATTTTGTTTAAGGTTAAAAAAACTATTAAACTGTGGTATGTAAGATCGAACTCTTCTAAAAATTTTAGCAATAAAATAGGTTTACCATAGCAAACCTCCAGTTTGCCAAGGAGAACTGAAAAAGTGTATTCAACAAATAGTCCATTAACTGAACTGAAATTTCAAACCCTGGAGTATCTGCAAGAAATTATGTTCCTYCACTGTATTTTTAATCAGAAGGAGTTCTCTCTTCAAAAGCACATACAACCAGTTTGTTGTTGAAACTGAGTGTATTATTTCAGCTGTGATCTATTAGGTATAATCACATAATATTGACTTTGCTTCCTGATTAAACACATGCACATTTTTCTGTTTGAGTTTGTGTGGGCAACTGAGATGGATTTGTGAGAATTCTTACCATGACAAAGTGGATCATTTTACTGTTCAGAAAATGCAAAATCAGTCAAACACAATATCCACTATTACTGAGGTGTTCTGGAGTATTTGCTGAGGTTTATCACTAACATTAAAACATGATCGTAATTATTTTTATAAAAGTATCAGAATCCAGATTAGGGAAGGTAGAGAGCCAAGCTACAGTGGTCTASAGGCCCATTCCAGTACTAACCCTTCATAAAATGAAGGTACACCAAGAACGATTCCCCTTTTACTAAGACCCCCTATTTATTCCATCTGCTCTGAAGTTTGTTTACTTGAAGAGTAGCTGCATTCTACTGGTTTATATTAAGCTAATGCTCAGCTGGTGTTTATGGCTGGTGGCTCCTTCCTTAGCAAARGTATCCCTGTCCCTGAAACTTGAGTCACAAAGTGCCCCTATTTCTACACATACGTTTTTTCTTACTACCTTGGTTACTGTCTTCTACAGAATTTTAGTGAACAAGAAGCCAGGACTTCTGTTTCAGTGTGGCACTATTTAAAATGTACTTATATGCAAGTTTTGGGCAACTGCACCTTGGGGTTTTTTTTGGGTTAATATTCATGTTTATAAAGCAGTCTGAGATTTCCAGATGAAAGCCACTACCATAAGCAGTTACAGCCAGGCCTTCATCCTTCACTGCTTACTTTTGCAACTGCCRATCAGCAGTGACTATAAAGACAAGTAGATTCTGAAGCCAAGATTCCCAGTGCAGTAAGTTAAGATTTAACTTCTAAGTCACTACTGTGCAAAAGCCACACACTTCAAATGTATGAATCTCTAAAGCTCTCTATTGAACTACCTAACTACAGTGCCACACTGCAAGTATGCAATGGTGCTTACAGCTTCAGCACAGAAATTCAATTTGCTTATTAACTATTACTGGGTTTGTTTTTTTTCCTGCCTTCCCCTCCTCTTTTATATTTCTTGTCTGTTAAAATATTTCCCCAACAAAGGGAAAACCACAACTTCTTCAGCATTACAGTCCTGCTCTAAGGCCTATTTGTGTTATTACAAATGTTAGGACAGCACAGTCAAAAAAAGTAATTGATTTTCCCAGGTGGGATTTTCACTGCAGCTCATAGCATCACCTCACTGTTCTCATTTCTGGTGGAAGAAAGTAGCAAGCAGCAAATAAAACAGCCAGTAWGGAAATCAGTCAAGTTAAAACTAAAAATACTTGAGATGCTGAAGAAAGTTCACTAGCTCCTCTATTTATGGGAAGATTAAGGAAAGAACTGAAAAGCTCAAAACCAGATCAAATTTGAATAAATAAGAAAACAGTTATTTATATGCATAGATACACACATTCAGAAGAACAGGACATTCTTCACCAAGTAYCAGAAATCTGTTCATAAAGCAGGCAAAAAAGGCACAGTATCAGACAGGAATAGTAACAAATGGACAGATACAGGCTACAACACTGAATCTGAGTTTAAAGCCTGCACATCAGTTCCACTGCCAACAAGCAAGCAGCAAAACCCACTCTCTTACAGGGCAAAGGAAAATGAGAGAAGAATCAATACTAAAGGTGCCCCACAGTATAAACCAGAATAATTGAAACAGTTCAAGGAAGTCAGGGAAGAGAAATACATGAAACATTACCAACATTTTGGCAACCAATCCGCTGGATAAATATGGAGAAGGGTCAAGCAGACAGGCCTATGCAACCCAGAAACATGCACAGAGCACCTTTCATTCCAGAGAACCTCAAAAGTACCTTAGAAACACAATTGTTTCATCCATTACTGATGATCAGCCCATGAAGTGGGGTGGCTGTTTCGGACTGGACATTAGTCAGCTCCCCACCAGAGCCAGAAGTATTACGTTCCTCCCGAAGTTTCAAAAGACTTTTAAAGGGGGAAATTTAGCAATAACAGTGAATTAGTATCTTCTCACAAAATRTGGATCTGCAGTGTTCTCACTGTAGCTCTTTGTAATCCTACTTAAAGAAAAGTTTCTGAGCTCCARCCTCTGGTGAAGCAGTGAGTCACCATCAGTGCTGTGGTACATGGCATAAACAGCTATAAAAGAATTCCATGGACTAACACAGCTTTCTGTTGAGACTCACTTGAATTCTGACAAAGCAAAACTCACTTCATTTAAACAACAAACAAAACCAAACCAAAAAATAAAGGAGAAAGGTGGGGGGAATAGCAGGAGAATGGGGAGAAGGCATGAATTGTCATTTAGAGCATTAGAGAGATTATGTAGTATTTATCTTGGATTGCATTTACAGATTGGGAAAAAATGTAAAAGCACTGTTAAAAAGGTAATAAAGGAAAYATGATAAAGCTGAGAAGTAATAGATGATACAGGTGAGAAGCCAGGTACCAATCTCCCATAAAACATGTACCTGCAAAGGGTAATTGCAAATATCCCATAAGGATAGGAACAGAAGACTTTCACTCTTAGGAAATGATGATTACAGGTAAATAGGTCTTAAAATACATAAAAATCCTTGCCCACTTCATCTGCAGACAAAGGGCAACAGGTAAGAGAAGGACAATGGGTGTACATATGCACACGTGCAATAACTGGAAAGAACAAAATGCGTCAAATTGGTWACAGCAACACACACAGCTCATAAAACCAGGCCTGATTTGGTACTAAGAACTTTCAGTCACTCACTGAAAGGCTAAGAGCTTTTGAGACTTAGCTAAGGAAAGATTAGTTTCAGACTTGCTAGGAACTCAGTCTTTACACAAACATACCTTTTTCTTTTGATTTCCTGTCTTGCTCTCTCTCTCTGCTTTTGCTTCTGTGCTTGTAGGATTTCCGATCCCGGCTTTTTGACCGTCTCCTGTCCCTACTACGAGACCTATGTTTCCTTTCTGATCTATCGTGGCTTCTGCTTCTTCTCCGGTCACGACTCCTTAACATTCAGAGATAATTTCAAAAATGTAAATCTCAGCTGTTATTTTCTAACTCAGAATATAACATAGTAAAGCAGTAGCCCTTTCTAATACACTGATTATCTGCAAAAAACAAATTTTAACATATTATATATAAATATTTATCAGTACATAAGACCTGGCTTCATATTGCCCTCTTCATTTATTTGAACATTTAACATACAGGTTAAAAATTTCTCCCACCATGAAATAAATACTACCTGAAGGAAGAAACAAGACCCTGTTCTTTGGGAGCATGTCTACTGAAAGGTCCTCATAAAACCAGTTCCACCATAATGGTGCCATCTTCCAAAAATGGAAAGATAGTGAACACTCAGCAAAAACCAGCTTATCCTTAGAACCAGTAAAGAGTCTTTACTTTAGAGATAATATCTAAGTGAAGTTAACAAATCAGTGATGTGGCTCAGGCTGACAGATCAAGTCCCCACGAGATTTTTACCTTCTGGCAASTTACATGAAAATGCTTAGAAGACACAYASACAGACACATGCATACCTGCTTCGCCTTCKTTCTCTGCTTCTTGACCTTTTGTGGTCTCGCGAGCGGCTGCACCTCCTGTCAGATGTCCTGCTCGAGTGCCTGCTCCGTGAGCGGCTCCTTTTACGCCTCTCTCTGTCACGAGCCCTCTCTTTTTCCTTTTCTTCCTCTTCACGCCGTCTCTTCCTTTCCCGCTCTTCTCTTTCCCGTTCCCTCTCTTTCTCCCTCTCTTCCCGTTCTAGCTTCTCTTTTTTCAACCTTTCATCACGGTCAGGCTCTTCTGTTCTTTTTCGTAACTTTTCCTTGAAAAACAAGTTCACAGGAAGAAATGAAGATTACTCAAGACAAATCATTAGGTATACTTCAGCTTACAGATTCTGAGGATGTAAAAGCCTAAGCTTTCAAACTATTTCAGTGTTATTTTCCAAACAAAGAACAGCACTTCCTAAAATCCCCTAAACAAGCATCCTTTGTCTTGTATAACKTTTTTATGCTTGTCACTCTCACAAGATCAGAGGCCACACTAYAGCACTTTATAAAAGCCCTAAAAATTCCCACCTGAATTGACATCTTTGCCCATATCTAATGTAACCACAACAAAGCACATCAGTAAAAGCACAGTGCTTAATGTGCAGTGCAGGATTCCATTCTTTGGAGTGTTTCACCCTCTTGAGAAAATCCACTGGACAGCCTTTTATGTACCATAGGAAGCCTCTAAGCAATTTTATCATGTTCAATAAAAGGAGGAAGCACTTACTTTTAAATCTTCTACAGTAGCTTTTATTTTGGCATAACCCATGTGCTGYTTTCCCATCAAGTGGTCATCTACCCTGGACTGTGCATCTCCTACAATTAAAAAGGCGCCACAAACTTCRCAAACTTCCATTTGCTTTTCTTGGGCTGCAAAGCTCTCAATTGTCTGAAAAAAAGAAAAATATTCATAAGGCAAAAGAAAAGTTTTAGCCAGAAGTCAGTGAAGAGGTTTAGAACTCTATGTTACAGTTTTCAAACCYCAGGCTTTRAAATCAMATCTGCCTGCTTAGTCTCTGGAGCACTGCACCCACCAGAGTAAAGAGGGAGAAGAGGCCACCTATGCCCACTCCCACAAGGAAGGAATCCTTGAGAAACCACAGAATCATTCCTCAGTGTAATAACATGTACATAGCCATATCTGCAGCTTCCTCACAATATAAGAAAAACTAAACATTTGAAGTTTTTTTTAAAGATTTTTTTTCAGTTTTAAGATKATTTCTTTGGCATCTACTGAAAGGTCAGGAGCTGCAGAACAACCACGGCCTATATCTCAAGGAATCAAAAGGCTAGAATATTCCACAAAGAAAAAGAAATACTGGCTTCTATTTAAAAATATGGTGGTCAAATTAAACCAATGTTTTAACAGACATATGAGAGATACACTGAAATTTCAACATAAACCCAGGTGATTATTGCTGTGCAATGTCCATGAATCATATAGTATGGACATAAACCTACTGTCTGCAACATTTAAGAGCTCCTAAAAAGCAAAACAAGAATCTCAATTTGAACATTTCATTAAACACCAAAATAAAAAAAAAAAATATTTATAAACTTAAGCTCCTTTTTACTGTACTTAASACATTCCCTCTGGCTTCTGCAGCTCCCAGAATCAGACAGATGCCTGTCTCTAGTCACAGCCCTGACTCAAGGGCTTTCTGTAACAGTCACACTGGTAGTTCATGAAATTTTATTGCAGAGGCTACAGGACAAAGTTTAACTGAGATCTGAACTAGATTAAGGTGCAAGCTGTCCTCTGGGACTGCTGGGTAAATAATATCATAATTTCTGTGCAGGAAGCCCACCCTCAAGGCAGAATGCTGAATCCACACGGTGGTTAAACACATTCCAGTATCCTATTCGTCTCTAATAAATTCTGCACAGACCTTGCATGCCTTCAGTGGAAGGACAAGGTTACTCAGAACACACTGTGCCCCAAATTTTGAAATGTCTCACAGAACAAACACATTACTTACTGAAGTTGTAGACCTCAGCAATTCTCTCTCTTCCTTTAACTGTTCAACAAGTTTCATCATTCCTTGTGCCTCTTCCACCTTTCCTTCTGAACCTAGTTCTTCAATCTAAAAGGCAATTAAAAAATTAAAGTATCATTTCTGACCAAGTAACAAGAGCAAGAGATCTCTCTTATAGGAGTTAAAACCCCTCACCTGTTGAAGTAGTACATCAATTTTGTCAGTTAACACCTGAATCTTCTCTTCATTTTTACCGGTAGGTCCTGCTCCCTGCAAACAAAACAAGAGTGAGTTGTTTTTTTTTTTTCTTTGCTTGTTTCTTTTTTCATCTTTTGTTAAAATAGCTTAAACACACAAATGTATGTCTTCTCATATTCCAGACACACTTTGGGAATAACTTCCCCCGTCCTCTTCTCCCACAAGAAGCTACTATTAATAGTCTAGTCTAACATAAAACACTCCTCGATTTACTCCACCCTTGTTGAGTCTAGTCACACTAATTCTTCCCAAATCAACAAAAATGTTCAAGGTCCTGGCCCATAAAAGGTAAGAAACTGAATTCAAAGTCCTAAATTTAAACTCTGACACTTCCATGCACCTATTACATATCTTCACAGACATTCAAGTATGACTTAGAAGTTCGGCAGGCTTTGAAATTCAACTTCTGAGCACAAAATGCAAAAAGAATMTCAGTTCAAAGATGCATTTGTTAGCAGTGTCCTCTCTGCAGGCTGCCAGAACAGACTGATTGTCTCCCTCCCACCTTTGCTAAGCTCCACAAGTGATTATCTCCCTTGACTGGATAYTGTCCATAGCTCCTTCTGAAGCAACTGGACTTTGTACAGAACAGTGAGGTGGGGCAGCAGAAAGGAGCAAGGCTGTCCTGGCAGTCACTAAACTCACAGAGCACAGGCTGCAGGCACTGCTCCAAATCCATCTGGGGACAAGATACAGCTTGCTAGCGCAAGGAGGGAGGAATATGCAACCAATGGAGACAAGGTAAACTTGGGTTGTCAGGGCAAAGACAACACTTGACAGGGAGAGAACAGATACTCATTCTGAGGAAACAGAGATGSTGAGAACACAAAGRGGTCTTGCTGACTGTGGAGCCACTKGGCTCATCCATTAGGGCCAGATGCATCTGCTGGCTAACAGATGAAAAAACTTAATTTAACAGGMATCTTCTGCATAACAGTAAGTTTCACCTGAATAGATAAGGTCAAGAGACCCCTGAAGATGCTATCTACAGGCAAAGCTGCTCAATGACTCACTGTTGCACTTACCCCAGAAGACTGCTGGTTCTGTGACAGTGCCAAACGAGCATGGCCCCTCCGGATCCTGCGCTCCACCTCCGCAAGCAAACTCTGCAAATAGCGCAGGAAGTCTCTCTCATAGCCCACCTTCATAAACCGAGAGCTCTTCTCATACCTGAGAAAAGGTTTTAAAAATGAAACTTCACATCAATCCATAAGAGAAGAAAAGTAAGCAACAAAAACCACACAATATTATAAATTCTTGCTCACAATAAGAGAATATTACGCATTTAAATAAGTGTTTACGTAAATAAAACAACAGTTAATTTGTCATGTTTGGGTTGCTATTAACAAATTTCAAAGATACCAGAAACTCTATTTGCTTAAACATATCAAACAACAAACTTACTGTTTGCGTAGATTTTCATCGTGGATTTTTTCACAAGGACCTAGGAAGACAATACAAACAGTTTAAGTTTGCATTCCCAAATGTTGTATTCATATTTCACCAGCATTTGTTTRTGAACCATGATAGAACAGGGCTATAAACATTTCACAAGAACTTTTATGCTTCTGCCTTTCTGCTTCCTTTGCTTGGAGCTTGAAAGATACATTAAAGAATGCCAGTATCATTAAATAATTATAAAGCCAAAAAAGACTCTACATACAAAGTCTTCATATGAAATAGAATTTCCAGATCAAGTTTTACATCAGTAAAGCTAAACAAAATGTAACGTTTTAAACACCTGCAGTCTTTAAAAAAAAGGAAGAAAAAAAAAAAGAAAAATTAAACATAAAGGGTAATTTCATTAGGCACTTCCTGACTTCCAGTGTTCTTTGCAAAACACTGGCTACTTAAAACACTGATCTTCAGAGTAAAATTAGGAGGTATGTGCCCATAGTTCATAAAGACTCTCAAACTCTTCAACTAAGAAATTACCACTAGGACAAAAAGTCTGGTTTTGCTAAGTTACCATCTCCAGACTACATGCTGTCCACTAAACATCTCTTGAAAGGTATCAGTAATTTAGAGCTGGTCTTCAGAATAACTGTTACAGTGAGTGAGTCCCTAAAGTAATGCAGCTCAATAATGCACACGCACATAAAAATAGGTTAAAACCCTGCCCAGGTAGAATAACTCAAACTAGAAACCAACACTTGTGCAGGARAAAAGTATCCCACACCCAGTAATTTACCTTACACTGCCAAGAAAAAGTTTTAAGAAGTTTTTTCACTTAAGACAAAGTAGAATCTGGAACAAATATTACTTTACTGTAAATAAATATTACTWTTACTGTATCACTGGTAACCCTTGAATTGAAAAAACAAAAAATTTTCAAGTGTTTTGACAGAGCAATTAACAATAAAAATACAGTTTGCAAACAGAAGCTCAACTGTAATTACTTAGAAGTGAATAAAAATGTCAAGARTTATAAACTTACCTAAATCAGAACGGGTATTTGTAAATAATTCAGCTGGGCAAAAGCCACAAAGGTAGTATTTGCAAACCTGACAGAGAAGAAAGAAACAGGCATCATTTTGTGCTTCTTGAATTGAAAATTTTATGTAATCGCTTCTGTTTCTCAAATACAGTGATAAAGATTCCTCTGAACATGATAACATTTCTAAAAATTTGACACACCCTCTATCTTGGCAGCAGTAAGTGCTACRAAGTGCATCTTGATGACAAACCATCAAAAATCGCCCTTTCCAYTGCAATAGTATTATTTCTTAATTTTACTACTATGTATTTAAGATTACAGGAAAGCATCATCAATTCATACACATTTGRTATGTCCAAAGGAATGAGATCAGAYKGGGCTATTTAGTAAGTATCAGTGTAATTCTTTAACTGTGAAAAGCTACAAGAGATGAGCAGGACTGCCATGGAAGCATGGAACAAGTTCCTCTGATTGCCTGCAACAACTTTATGTTGAGCCTTCACCTCCTCAGAGCTACTGGTCCAGAGAACTGGAACCACCTGCACTCAAACATCAGGTTCTGCCCCAAGGACTTTGGTGGCAATTACAAGACGAAGAACTATCCAGATGCTTTCCCACTCCAAAGCTTTTAAAACTCCCTACTTTAAGAATGACAGGCAAAGACACTTTACATTGCTCTTCAGGCAGAGAAGACATTATTTTAACCTGGCTCCTTGCCAACTAAAGAGGGTTTGGTTTGTTTCCAAATAGTCTCGTTTTAAATTATTGAGTCAGGTTATTTTTATGATAACAGAAACAACCACCAGAAAGTAAAAAAACCCAACATGTTAGTTTAGTCAGTAAATACTTAACAYACAATGTGATAAAAACAGCTGTTTTTAAAAGTTTAWGCMCSTKCWCMYRKGWGMASGKGCWTAGCTAGTCAAGTTGGTTGGTTCCTGAAGTTCATGACACAAACATCTCCTAYGTAACTATCAAAACAGCCAGAAGGATAAAATCAGAAACACTTGAACCCCTAACTTTCATAAACAATCTTAAATAATTAACTTTTCACTAGACCCTTCCCATAGATGTGACTGCCTGGACATTCTACCACACCCCCTCTATATTATATGCGTTTCTAATATTTGGCAAATCTAATAACTGTGTCTGCATTACAGCCTAGTTCCAAACCTCTCACACATCCTGTGCACAAAGACGAGCCGTGTCTTATCTCCCAAGATACAACTTGAAGTATTTTAACAAATGGGGTGAGGAGAGAGACCCCAGCCACCACCTCCTAACTGAATTGCCTGTGACAGCTGTTGATCAAATTAGATCAGCCTGATTTATTTTTCCAAGCTAACTGCCAGACTGCAAAGCAGGCTACAAAGTTAAAACTCTACTGACTGCTTTACAGATTATTCAGAAAAACAATCAGGCCTTATATTAACAAGCCGTGGACAAGAAACACAAACAAACMAATCTCTTATTATGTAATTTGAATACTTCTCYCATGATCCAGGTTTGGACACTGGCACCTAGCTGAAGCAATTTACCAAGAATAGTTAGGAAAACATGTGAAATGGCAATTTTTCTTTTCTTGTCAGAAGCAAGGGGAAAGTTACTGGACAAAATCTGGTTTCAGAATCTGCTCTTCTCTGAAAGCTGTAATATCCCTTGTTTYTCTATGAAGTTGTATCAAAGGGGCAGTTTCTGGGATGGACTCCAGTACCAGTCCATAGAAATGTAATTTCTCTATACATTCTCTTTTTCTTCCATTTTCTCATACAGGTATCAGGATTAGTGAAAAGGCCCTAAAAAATTCAGAGATGGATTAAACAATTTTCTAAGAGACAGAGAGACAATAGTAACAGTCTGACCATATTATGCTGTTAAAAGTCGGAGAATATCTTCTATCATGCAAAAATTARGCAACCTGGCCTGTAACAGTTTAGAAACTAATAGTAACAAAAGAAGCAAAGTAATTAAAAGTATGTTGAACAAAACAAAACACAAACACACAACCTCACTGAAAACCAGWAAGATTACAATTATTATGRAACAGCACTACTAGGAAAATCCTCKTATGAACTGAYGGTTATAGGCAAAAGTTGCAGTAACCAATACTAAAATAKGAGGTTTAACACATCACACACCACATTAATTATTTATATATTAAAACCCCCAGACAAACACAAGCCTAATCAATCAATCAAACAAATAAAATGACAAAACAAAACAATGACAAAATCCTCACACACCAAAAAGCTGCCAAAATTTTATCCTGCCATCTCTAGATGCTGCCACTCTGGCACTAGGATGGCACCCAGTGAATTATTGGACAATTCTGTCCTAGGAAGCATCCTGCAGAGAAATACTTCAGAGGGGTTCAGACCACTGCGGCTGAACCAGTTTTCTTCCCCTCTCATACCTATTTCATTATGCTCTTCAACTGAGTTTGCTTCAACRGAAAATACAACTTGCTGGAATCCTGCAGAAACTCGCAGGTATCATTCCAGCTCAGCTTCAGAGTGCAACATCTGCCTGCCCAGACTGAACATCAACTGTACTTCCAGTCAATCTGAATTAATGCTGAGTGAGAAGAGAAAGGGTCAAGGAATGGCTGAAGCATCACGGAGCCATTAAAGGACTGAAACAGAGGAGACTGATAAGCTTCAACTGGCATCACTCATCCATAGTTTATCAGGCCGCTGCACTAATCACAAATAATATGGAAACACATTCCATAAGTGCAGGAACAGACCAACTGGCAGTTTGGTAGCGATAACTCCCAAGGAAGGTAACAGGCATTTACTCCTTTCTGCAGAATTATTCTGATAACTCTGCTACCGAGAAGGTGCAACAGAGAAGTGTCACTGTCAAACTGTTGCTGCAGTATCAGCCACAGCTTGTGTCTCAAAGCCCCTGAGGTCTCATTTTGACAAGACACTAGAACAAACAGAGACACTTGGAATTTTCCATTTCTTCATCACAAATTTACTAATCCTTGACATCTCTTGGAGGTGGGGAAGTGGCATCCTTTAGATCCAAGTCCACTAATTTAACAGGAAGAATTACAAGCTCTTCTGGAGTTTGGGAAACAGTTCAAAGTCTTCCCATATAAAGGAGCTATTGACAGCTCTATATCATTAATCCTTCTACATTAACATGTTTCTCTTCTGCAAGGTATTTGTTTACTGATGGAGAAGCATCTAACAGTAAATAACAATTACGTAAGCAAATTCCTTTAGGCAGACAATTCCTAGTGAAAAGGCTTAGAATAAAATCCTGTAGATTGTGGCATACACATCAAAAACTTATAAATTCCTTCTCTAGTTGGGTTCTTTGAACCCATTAAAGCTCACATGCAGCAGACATTTTATGAGCAATGCCCGCCCACCCAAACCCAAACAAACATCAGCCCTTCTCCCAAACCCACTCTTAAAGACAAATGTTATTTGTTTTGGAAGAGTATTAGTAATGGAACGTTAAGTCCTCTCCCCTTGTCCCCTGGAGGATTAAGTCCTTAAATTCTACCTAGATGCAAAGCAATGTAGGTCACTGGCATAATAAAAATAAAAGTGCAACACATCATAAATAGCTAAAACCATCACATCATACTCTGAATACAGAACCTACATTCTGAGCAACTGCATGATCAGAAACAATTGCTTGCAGTCATTTGTCCCTAACAGCTCTTCACCCCTCTCTGATTTCTGAAAACCCTGAATTTGCCTTGAAGACACATAACAATTTCAAATTTTGCAGGAGCACGGGCAGCCCATGCTGGGCTGTCCTGTGCTCCAGAACAGCCTCAGAATTCTTATGCAATCGCTGCTTCTGTAAGAACTTGCTTTGTGCAGGTGGCATATTAAAGCAGGAAGGTGCGAATCAATAAAGGGACTGTTCCAGAAACATACTTAGTCTGCAAATATGACAGTAAGCAGAAAGACTAAAATATATGATACTAATAATTTCCTCCTGCACACAAAACAAACCCTTTATGCCAAAACCAGGACTGATCACCCATGGACATGCCATAATGCTGACATATACACCAAGTGGGATTACGATCTTTAAAGATTAAAAGTTTTAATCATGTCAAAGTTTTAAAGTAAGAACTTCAGCTCTACAAAAGGTTTTACAATACATGATCRATATGTTTCACTGGCACTGCAAATAAATCACACACTGAGCTATCACACASTGCTTCCACACCTTCCACTTCCACTCCCATCCTGTATTTCACTTTCCAGTTCCTGATAGCCACATGGATACAACTTCCAAATGATAAACAAAATACAGATGAGCTTCTTGTGAGAATCTTCCACATCCAAAACTGATGAAATGTGACACAAAATCCTAAACTTTGGGATCAACACAACATGCTGACACTGAGCAGGCTGCATCTTGATCTATGTCTAATTTTAGAAGAAATTATATTAGCACACGTATTTCACCTGGAAACCAGAAAAGCAGTCAAGCAGTGCGACTATCCGTACCTTATTTGCATTTCCTGTCTTTTAAAACATTCAATGTCACCATTGCAAATTTAATCTTTAGGTTATGAGGAAAGTCAAACTGAAACACATGTTTAAAAGCAGTAATTTTCGTTTTTTATAAACTCATCAGTTGACTATAGAAACTTAGGGAAACATTTCTTGCAGGAAGGTTGCWTTTAGTAATAAATAAAAGCAGAAGCAAATAGCAGCAGTTCCTGCAGGACTGAAGGTTCAACCCTAAACCTGTAGCTTTCCCAGTGCTCTCAGACACAGGACAGCTCTCACTTTCCCAGCTGTCAGAGGACTGSGAAGGAGAGACAAAGCCTGGTTTCTACAACAACAAAACTGAACAGCTTAGAGACAGAGTCCTTTCGTTATAGTCAAATCCTTCAGCCTAAAGTTGTAAGCGAAAAAAAAAGGAAAATATTCTGTAATTCGCTCATCTGAAGATGAAGAAAATAATCCTAACTTTTTAACAGTGAATGAGGGCAGAAAAATTTAAAAWCTAAGAAAAAAGTCTTTCTCACTTTAACGAATAAATCAAACCAATCCCCTTATGTGTCCTATCTGGACCAACACCATGGCTCAAGCCATTCAMTTTGTATTTCCTAAGTTTCATATAACTCCTCCATATTTTGAGTTCACAATTGAAGAGAAATATTTAATACCAAATTGAGTACCAAACTTGAATAATGGTACTTTCTTAATAAAATAAGTCTAGAACTACATAAAGGTGGTAATGAAAACCTCCTGAATTCACAATATCATCCTGACAAAGCACTGTTTATCTGTAAAGCAGCATTTTTCATAGGAGCAAATTGTTCCTCACATTGGCAAAATCTAAGGCAAGAGAGGTAATGGTCCTTATCTCATGCAAATTCAACCAATTCAAATAAGTATTATCCTCCTTTATAATGACCWAACTCCCATATAAAAATATGAAATCGCCTCTTTGATTAAGATTCAATCTAGAACAGCCAAACCCAAGCACTTCTCCCTCCTCCCAATTTAAGAATATCTCAAGCAAGTGTTAAAGGGGGAGGAGCCAAATGCTTTGTAACGCTTAAACCAGAGAAGTTCCTGTCACATAGGTGATAAATTACTGTGACACTTCCWTTTAACATGTGCCACAACTCAAATAACACATAATGAATGGAGAAAAAACAAAGTATAAGAATTCATCAGTGTTCATCTGTCCCAAACCAGCAACTGTTATAAACTTTGTAGCTACCACTTCGTTTTCCTGAAATCACTTACAATTCGACTATTATGGCCGAAAGTAAGTCATCATTCGAGTTCAACCAGTGGAGAACTCGAGCTTCAAAGTAATAATAATAATAATAGTWATAACAACAACAACAATTATAATAATAATAATACAGACGTCTTGTTTGGGCTACTCATTGCAGAAAATGAATGAACATCATATTAACGAAAGTACGCAGGTACAGCTAAACAACGGTCTTACTTAGGTTAKTATCCCCCTCCCAARGAGATTCCTCTGAATGAGGAAAAARGAAAAGAATCAAGCTTTTCCTAACCAAATCCTCAGTTTCAAAAGTCGTATGGTTTTTCYTTGTAGTACAACCTGCAGACACTGAAGTCGGTACGCGTGCCCTTCTATTTCCTCCCCAAACACCACCCTCAGGAAGAGATCCAGAGACATTTATCTTCCTAACTAGAACATCTGTCTCGTCCCGCTTGGTGCAAGCCAGCAGCTTCTACTCCAAAGTGCTGAATTCCTTTAACCCCGCTGCCTCCCCGCCTTGTTTCTGTGTTACCCTGCGGGAGATCTCCGCCACCACCGGCCCTCTGGAAACCCCCGTTCCCGTTAACGGCAGCCCTGGCGGGCACAGCCTGCCTCGGCCGACACCCAAACAGCGGGGCTGTCCCTCCTGCAGCCCAACAACAGCCCGGCTGTGTCGGGATCCTCCTCCTCTTTCTCGGCGAGGGYTCGGCGCGGTTCCCGCGCACGGCCGGGCTCGGCCCGCCCCAGGCCGCCATGCAGGGCCCGGCAAGGAGGGCCCGGCCCGCACCCGACAAACCACGCGGAACCCCCCGCCCYGGCCGGCACCTCACCCCTTCCCCTTTCCCCCTTCCCCGCGGTTGTCCCCGGCCAGGAGAAGCCGCCCAYGTCGCTCCGACGAACCCCCGGCCCCACGCAGTGTGGGAGAGCCGCGAAGAAGGRAGGAGAGAGGCGGCCCCGCTGCACTCACGCTCTCGTGGTCCCACCGCACGTTGCTGCGCTTTTCATCCGGGGCCAGGTTCCTGTCCCGGCCCATGAGCTCATCGAGGAGCTGGGCGGCCGATATCATCTTGAGCTGCGGGCCGAATCCCCCTCGCCAGACACCGGTTCGGCCGCCTCGCCCCGACTGCCCGCGCCGCGCCTGACAGAGACAAAATGGCGGCGGCGCTGGCCCTGCCCACAATGCACCGCGCGGGCCGGGCCCGCCGCGCTCCGCTCCCGCTCCTGCTCCGATCCCTCACGGCCCCGCGGTGCGGCCCAGAACGGGCACGAAGGGCTAGTTCTGGCTCGTACCGCAACGGGGAACCGCCACTGAAACCGCGCCTGAGGGGCGGCGGGGGCCACACGGTGCTGCCCACCCTGGTGAAGTGTCATGGCAAACCATGTCCGCCCCACTGAGGGGTCATGGCAAACCGTGTTCACCCTGGTGAGGTGTCATGGCAAACCATGTCCGCCCCACTGAGGTGTCATGGATCATGGCAAACCGTGTCCGCCCCACTGAGGTGTCATGGCAAACCGTGCCCGCCCCACTGAGGTGTCATGGCAAACCGTGTTCACCCTGGTGAGGGGTCATGGCAAACCGTGTCCGCCCCACTGAGGGGTCATGGGTCATGGCAAACCATGTCCACTCCACTGAGGTGTCATGGCAAACCGTGTTCACCGCACTGAGGTGTCATGGCAAACCGTGTTCACCCTGGTGAGGTGTCATGGCAAACCGCGTTCACCCCACTGAGGTGTCATGGGTCATGGCAAACCGTGTTCACCCTGGTGAGGTGTCATCGCAAACCGTGTTCGCCCCACTGAGGTGTCATGGCAAACCGTGTTCACCCTGGTGAGGGGTCATGGCAAACCGTGTTCGCCCCACTGAGGTGTCATGACAGTGTCCAGCTCGCCGTGGTGTCACAGCGGACAGTAACCTGACAGTGTCCAGTCCAGTGCGGTGTCCAGGCACAGGGACACGGCCCAGACACCCAGCTCTGGTGGCCWTGCTGGTCGTGGCTGGAGGGTGAGGACACAGGCATGGGCACAGCTGGAGGGGTATCATGGTCCCTTCTGCACTCTGGCAGGGATAAAGTCACCCAAAGCAGTCCTGGTGCACAGCTACTGAATCCCGGTGCTGAGTGCCTCCAGCTGCGGGTATTCCCTTAGGAATTCATGGAATTGTAGGATTGTTAGGGTTGGAAAAAGCGTCTAAGATACCATCACCACACTCACCAGGTCCTCCAATAAACCCTGTCCTCAAATGTCATATCCACACATTTTTTTAACACTTCCAAGGATGATGACTCCACCACTTCCAAAAGAAGCCTCTCCCCATGCTTGGCATGTTAAAGGAGAATAGAAGTCCTTCATATGTAACATAAATCTTACTCTTTAACCTCGGAACCAGCCCATTTTGTTTTCCTTTCTAGATGTAACTTTGTACCCTACGTATACTGAATTTCACATACCATTGTCAACTATTTCAAATTTTCTCGATATCGTTTTGAACATCCTAAGTCCATACAATTAATTAAAATTTTAATTACATTTTTGAAAGGCTTGAAGTCAATATTCATCCTGAACCATCCACTTGGACTCACAGCGACTTTGTTCAGCATCACTGAGAGCTTCATGCAAGCACCTGCAGAATTTCCTTTTGGAAATCTCTCCGTTACGCAGCACTGTGAGGTACCAAAAGCTTCTTTCAAGCTTTCCAATTTTGTAATGATTAAAAAAACCCACTGGAACTGTTAGAAGAGTGTAATTGAAATCAATGCAAGCCATATGAATTTTCAGTCAATATCCTGCAGTCTGGGCTTGGGGGCGGGAAGGAAGGCGGGTGTTAGTGCTGGGAATTGGGGCAGAACTGGGCTGTTTCAGTTTATTTGTAATGCTCTGATTGCATTGAAGAAAATGGGTACGCTGGAGCCCGACTACTGCAGAATTCCTTGGCATGCTGCCGTGGCTGCGCAGAGCAAGCTGGAATACGGAAGTCAGACTGAAGTTTGAAATTATTATTTTGACTTTTTACAGTGGTAAAATCTTTACTGAGTGTTCTGTAACTTGGTTTAGGACAAATCCACAACGATCAGAACCAGATTTTCAAACCAAGCCATGCAAAAGGYAAGAATTACCTATAATCTTTCCAATTGATTTGCAGACGGATACTGAACTTTATTTATGGATTTATTTAGATTTTTAGGGATTAGTTGATTCTACTGAGAATGCACAAAGATGATGAGAGTTTCCTAGGCAAAATAATGGGATGCCCCATCCCTGGAAGTGTCCAAGACCAGGTTGGACAGSGCTTGGAGCAACCTGATCTASTGGAAGGTGTSTCTGCCCATGGCAGGGGCTTGCAAMTGGAYGACCTTTGGTCCCTCCCAACCCAAATCATCATAATCTTAAAAATCTCCTCAGTACCTCCSTTCATGCACTCACCAGGCAAATCCAATTTTTCTGAATCCCTCTATTTAGCCTCTTTAGCAGCAGGTTATTGCATGGCAGCAGGTTATTGCAGAACAGCCATTATAATAAAGTTCTTCCATCCTTAACCTAAGTAAAAGCATGGATTAATTTAATCTTAATTAAACTATCACAAACTCAGTGAGCTAGAAATATGAGCCATCTCTGGAAGTGTCCAGTGCCAGGCTGGATGGGGCTCTGAGTGAAGAGTGAAGAGTGAAGAGTGAAGAGTGAAGAGTGAAGAGTGAAGAGTGTCCCTACCATGGCAGGGGGGTGGAACGAATGATCTTTAAGGTCCCTCCCAACCCTTAACATAATTCCGTAACTCACTCTACGATAAACCGAGAGCCCGCAAAAACAACCAGCGGAACAGGACACAGCATTTGCGCATTTCTATGCCCATTAAACAACATCTGCCCGGCACGGCCGCGTCCCGCCGGTGCCCGGGCAGCGGCCGCGCCCCGGAACCGGCTGTGAGGGCCGGGTTGTCACCGGCAATAGCGTCCCCCGTGCCGAGCCGAGCCGAGCCGTGCCGTGCCGAGCCGTGCCGAGCCGGAGCCCCGCGGGGCCGATGCGGGAGGAGATGCGGGAGGCGGGCGGTGGATGCGGGGAGATGGCGGAGCGGGAGCGGCAGGAGCGGCTGAGGGAGGCGGCGGCGCTCGGTGATGCGGAGGAGGTGCGGCGGCTGGTGGAGCTGGGGGTCGGCCTCAACTCGCAGAACGAAGTGAACGGATGGTAAGGGCTGTCCTCCGCCCCGAACGCCGCGGCTCC
>NW_026623635.1:316559-405972 GCF_030028575.1 Malurus melanocephalus
CCCCGCACGTGAGAGGCGAGGCGGGGTGAGCTCAGGGGGAAGGAAAAGGTGGATTTCCGCTGTGGATACTCCGAATAGTCCGCTATGGAGCTGTCTGGTTCCAGAGAGCASAACCGGGGTCACAAACACGCGTTCCCACCCCACCTCCTTGCCCTTTCTCCAGGTCACTGTGCGCTTACTTTATACTGTTTGATTTAATTTTTTTTTTTGAGTCTGAGACAGCATGGTCTGTTAAAACACAAACCTCAACTTTACAGTATTTATTTCTAACTCAAGTTTGAAAATGACATTCAAGCAGGGAATGTGTTTCAGCAATGTATACAAACACCTGGGATTTGGCATCTCATTCAGATTCACCTGAGGACATGAAAGCCAAGGCTGTTCTGTGAAAGATACTTGTACAAGTAACACTTTGCACTTAGACACACACACATAACGTGATTTGAACGAGGAGTTGCAGGAGATGCTCAGGCATTTTCTGCAAGTTCATTTCAGCGTGTATTTACTGTGCTATTTTGTGCTTGAAATTATAAGAAAAGGGGGAACAACTTTTTACATAGGCGGATAGTGATAAGACGAGGGGGAAYGGTTTGAAATTAAAGAGGAGAGACTTGGATTAGATATAAGGWGGAAATTCTTCCCTGTGAGGGTGGGRAGGCCCTGGCACAGGTTGCCCAGAGAAGCTGTGGCTGYTCCATCCCTGGAAATGTTCAAGGCCAGGTTGGATGGGGYTKGGAACAAYCTGGGATGGTGGAAGGTGTCTGTGCCCATGGCAGGGGGTGGAACAAGAYAAACTTTAAGGTTCCTTCCAACCCAAACYATCCTGGGATTCTATGACATTATAATTAAAAATAGGAAAGATAAAATTAGGAAAGGAACAAGACTTTTAAAGATGAAAGTTCAATCAGCAATTTTGAGAAGCATGGAACACTTAACAACTTGAGCTTTAAATTGTGATTAAAATTAAAGCTTGTAAAAATTTAAAATAACTGATTCGGAGGACATTGAATTATCTTAGGAAGTGAGATAAAAAGCACCCTGTCATCAAAATGAGTTTGTGTCTAAAACTGAAATTGATGAAATAAGTCTTGTCATAAAATATAACTATTTTTAAAAATAATGATCTGGTAATTTTTAACTTGGCAATAAATGGATCTTCACTGTTATTTAGGTTTGTTTGTAMAATTAGAATTTATCCAGTGAGCTTCTTAGTGTATCTGATGCTTAGAGGTTCTGAGTACTTATAGTTTTGTTGTGTATCAGGTCTGTGAATAGGTGGTACCACCCTGCACAGCCCATGTGGAATGGCCAGGATGAATCCCAAAATGAGACTGCGCTGTTGTGCCTTACATATCTTCTTCTCTACTAACTAAATCAGCAAGTTTTGTACTCAAAAAAATACCACCCTGTTTGTCTGACTTTGCAATCTCTTCCTGTAAGAAAAAAACCCACCAAACCAAACCAAGTCAAAAAACACAAAGTGGAGAAAGCTCTGTGGAGCTGGACTTTCAACTGAAAGTTCTTTCCTTTCTAAGTTTATCTATTTATATCTGCTTTCTTTATACAATTTTTCAAGAAACTTGGGGAAGGCTTGAACCTGTACATTTTTCTGAAGATTCCTTCAGCTGGAACTAGAAAATTAAAATAWAAAAGCCAGAGAAAGATGAAAACACCATTGGAACCTGAGACAGGAAGGAATGGTACAACTCTATAGCAAGTTAGTTTTGTGATCCTAAGTCCTTAATACACACACTAAATAAGATCTAAGCACTAAGCAGCTTTGAGGATGTTTCCTTACCATGTCTCTCTAGTCAGCAACTGCAAATAATAAAACACTGAAGAGTGATTAGTTCTGTGCATCAATTGCACTAAATTAGTTGTCTACAGATCCAGGCTGAGGAATTACTGATGCAGCAAATGACATCTGGACAAAGAATTGTGCTGAGAAACTATGCTTACAAAATTTCAAACATAATTTAGTTGCCTAAAAATGCAAGTCCTTGTGCTAGCAGTGTTAATTAGAGAGTATAAAAAGGATCCAAGGGAGTTATCACTAATAGATCACAGATACACACACACAAATACAAGTRCAGCTGATTCTTTCAAAGATTAAAATATCATACACAAACCTTTTCATATTTATTTTTCCAGAAAAGGCTGTAGCCTAAGAAATGGTAAATTGGATAGATCCTGAACTTTAAAAATACTACTGTGGTAAAGAGCATTGGAGCAAAGAGAAAATTACATCCTCAGGTGCCATTGCAGAGTCCAAATCCAGRGTGAATTTCCAAGGAAGTTTGCAACTCAAACCTATTGTACACATGCATAGAGTGTTCTTCTCACAGGCAGCAAGAATGAGTGGAAATGCATCTGCCACAACTCAGGATTTGACAGAATTCATGTTTTCCCTGTGCAGGACCTGTTTGCACTGGGCCTGCAAGCGGAACCACGCGGCGGTCGTGGCTTACCTGCTGCATGCTGGGGCTGACAAGGACATCCTGACCAAGAAAGGGGAGAGGCCAGCCCAGTTAACCTCCAAGAGAGAGATCAGGAAGATGCTGGGAGGTAATCTATAGTGACTGYGCCATGTGATCATCAAATATTGGTAAAAGGGTGTTCAAAGCATGTGTGCTCCGCTCTTTGTTTTGCATGTGGAGATTTGTGTTTGGATTTTAGTATTAGGACTTGATTTCTAGAGTGCTTACTTGGTAAGAAAACAAAGTTTAAGTAAAGGGGTTTACCAATAAATTCCATACCCAGCTAGCCTAACACTTTTCTAAATACTGAAAATTTAGAAAAGCTGTATTTTGAGGAATGCCACGTGCCAGGCAGATGCAACTTCCAGTTTTCAGGACAGCAGGAGAGAAATCTCTCGAATTTGTAGAAATGAGCAACCCTTGTATGAGCAACACTTAATTTTCCTGATGTTGTGTGTTGGCTAAATTGAAAATTAGCAGCCCAGATAAACAACTCATTAAAGGACATGGGTAGAGCATCTGTATCTTGCTTTGTAACTGCTGGAGCAGAGCAGGCTTTGCTGCTGGAGGTGATAGGTAATTTGAAATGTGGTCCATTAACAACCTCTTGTCTCCCCTTTGTGCTCCTGTGTCTGGTTTTGTTTTCATTGTTGTCTCTCCCAGCTGTKGAATGGGTAATGCTGTGGCTCTTCCAGTACTGCATGTTCTTTTCCCTTTATCCCCTGCCTTAATATCAAACAACATATGACCCTTTGTTTGTTGTGTCCTGATACATTATGAAGATGACAGCATTATTCCACCAGCCTTACAATGTGCTGCTACAGATTAAAACAAACCAAAACAGAAGTGTTGCAGTGTTTAGAAGGAATTAGCACCCCCAGAATTATCCAAGTCAGATTTTGTGTTTGTATGGCATTCTGTTTATTGTAGAAAAAAAAGACACGGTGCTTCCTGATTCATCTTTTTACTTCTGATGCTTTTAACTCTCTACTCCCTCTGCGTAAGAAAAAGAAAAAATGAGAAGAAAGAAACCCAAAAGCAGCCTTGGAGAATGTTGTTTTRTTTGTTTTACAGTGGAAGATGATGAGCTCCCGGACTCAAAGCAAGATTCAGATCTGCCCATCATCCCCAACTACCTGGCTAACCCACCTTTCCCATATGTTTACAACACCTCGAGTGGCAGTATCCCAGATCCCACCCCGAATGGGAATCTCTGTCACTTGGAGCCACAGGACACCAACTCTCCACCTGTACCTGACTCAGACACCTACAGACAGGCACCGTTACAGCCCGGGAACGCTGCTCCCGAGGCAGCTCCCAACRGGGACATCCCAGCCCTGCTCCGAGGCTCTGCTGGGCCACCACACCCAAATCCTCTCCTCCAGAGAGCTCCTGTTTACCAGGGAGCAGTGTCTTGGGGCAGAAGCCCCTCTTTGTCAGCAGGATCCAACCAGTCCCTCCCCCAGCAAGGGAATGGTTCCTCCATGGGGCCTGTGCCAGCCTTTCAGCCCGTTTTCTTCACTGGAGCTTTTCCACTCAACATGCAAGGTAATACCAAAAATCTCCTCTGGCTGTGTTTTGATCTTCTGTCACCTTGGGCAGTCAATAATCATGTTATTCCAGGGACTTCCAGGTTCCCATGCTTAGGCATTCAGGAACCATTTGAASGGAATGAAGTAGGCAAATATCCTGCTTCTGCTGGAACTGTTATTAAAATATTGATGTAAACATTTGCTGTTTGTCTCAATTGCTATAAAAGCATACAGACACCAGGATAATTTAATTCTCTAAATAGCATAGTCCAGGCTGCAAACACAGATCATGAGCAAGCAGCCAGTGAGCTCAAGAGAACCTYGTATGGCTCAGTCTGCACTGAGCTGTTCTAGGATCTGCCAGTTCTGCAGGGAAACTTTGCCTGTCCACAGAGGGAAACCTGGAATTTAAGTTTTCATTCAGAATTTCATTCTTGAAATAAGATATTCTGATACCATGGTTATCAATGAGAATTGAACTGATGGAAGTGAGAAATACCAGTAAAAGCAATCTTGGATTGCTCAGGAAACTGATAACCAGTATAAACAATGGTTAAATCAGCTTAAATCAATTAAAGTGAGTATTCATGCAATGGTTCAGACATGCACACATATAGTGCATTACATTTGCTATGATTTTTTCATACWGGTTGATGAAAATCAACCTAGTGAAAGCTGTGGTTATACAATTYCAGGTTTTGCTTTCTGAGGATTCARKTATTGTTACCAGTGACACAAACAAGGTTAATAGTACATAGAAATATTTGGAAATTGTTCTATAGATATAGTTACAAATTGCTTTATACCTCTGCCTATTAATGTGCCTTTTTATTTCTAATAGAACTGGTGCTTAAAGTGAGAATACAAAACCCTAATCTTAGAGAAAATGACTTCATTGAAATTGAACTGGACAGACAAGAATTGACCTACAAGGAGCTGCTCCGAGTGAGTTGCAATGAGCTGGGTGTGAACCCCGAGCATGTCCAGAAGATAAGAAAATTACCCAATACAATGTTAAGAAAGGTAAGAACTCTTCAATTTGAAGTGCAGTAGGAGATTTTTAGGTTATTCTTGTAAAGGAATAATTTGTTGGTCACCTGCAGAGGCCCATGGTGGGAAAAAAACCCCAAAAACCAAATGGGAAAAACCTCCCTTCAACTTGCAACAGTCAGTAATTGTTTGGGATTTGTTAAGTAAAAAGGTTCTCACATTTCTTGATCACCTTCTTCCACAACSATTTGGTGCTGAACCCAGTTAATACCTAATTTTATGACTACATTGTAAAGTTCTGTGCAGCACAACACCCCTGTGAGCTGCCAACAGCATTTAAAAGGCCTGCAGAGCTCAAGCTCTGTGAGTTCAGCAAGACCTGGCTGCAGTCCTTACCCCAACAGAGGTGTTCCAGGCTTTCTCTGAGTGCAGGAGGATAACTGTCCTTCCTTCAGGGACACTTACCCTGCAGCCAGCAGAGAAAGGACCTGCTGACCTGTTTTRCCAACTCACCACTGACCATTCTTTCACTCTCAAATCCTTGTAGAGCATTGTTGGCGTCACTCGTGGGACAAATCTGATTAGGAATAGATTAATAGGCTTCACTGCAGCATCTTCACTGACTRCAGGGTGACTTACTCTGTGGTAGTCAAGAAGTGGAGAAAAAAAAAGATAYAAGCAATTCACTTCCCAGCTTTGGTTATGGTTGAAAGGACTTTTTATTTCCATCTCYAATCACTTCAGGCTCTCTGGTAAGACTGCAGGACCCCGACTGTTCCTGCAGTGACACAAAACTGATTCTGTGTACTGCAGTTGGCAGCAGAGCACTGCTGCAGGGGCTCAGAGCTGGGTCACTCTGGAGCAAGCCACAGGCAAGACCTTCTTGGGTAGATGCAAAAATCAATTCATCAGCTTCCAAGAATTAGCCAGGAAAAAAAAAAAAAAGAGGATTTGGGTGGCATGCTGTAGCTCTTGACAAGTGTAATTCCACTAATCACTTGCACTCACCATCAGTGTTGCATTCCTTCTAAAAATAGAGTTCAGGGAGTAGCTGAATAAGATCCCAGAGTAAATACAAGATGCAACAGGARATGTGCTTTCCTGTTTGCTGTAAAGAACTGTCATATTTATGAATAAAYACATACCTTGTGTCAGTATGAGCTTGCTATTTTAACTTACCTCTGCAGAATTAACAGATGCTATTACCTAACTCCTTATTGTATTTGTTTAAAGGACAAGGATGTTGCAAGGCTACAGGATTTCCAAGAACTGGAGCTTGTTCTAACAGTAAGCGACAAAAACTTGCTTTTCAGAGTCCCAACACTTTCTGAACAAAGTGGATATAACAAGAAGGCATCAGAACTTACATACTAATTAGGGAATAAAACAAAGGATTTGTAGCTCTGGTTATACAATTACATTGGAAAAATAGTATCTATAAGGGCTAATGATGTGAAAAAAATCTATTTTATTAACCTTGAAATAAACTAAAGTGGTTATGCACAGTTACAGCTTCTAGTTAATCTAAGAATAGTGAGACTGGTATGAAAGTAGCTCAGTGCACAGAAAGTACTGGTAGAACTATCTGTTAATGCAACACTTCCTTACAAAAAGATAATCTTGAAATACTGCAGAGTTAGCAGCTCTCAGGGAAAGGCTTACCTTAAGCTGTTCTAATAATTTGTTTGCTATAAAACAGCAGAGGTATCCAAGCTAAAGAACCTGCCATGAAGCCCATTTAATATTTGTACTGAATCCATTACCATTGATGTTCTCTTTTTAGATCATGTTTATTAAGTCCTATCTTACTTAGTAGTTAAAAAACCAGAAGGGTTTAAATCTGTGGAAGCACAAAACTATGTCAAGTTTAAATCCTATCAAGTGACTTATTACCTGTGATTTCTTGATCCCTGTTTACACTTTTCCCTATTTCTCAGGTTAAAAAAAATAATAGTAATTACCCAAATAATAAATATGCTCTCAACCAAAATCCCTTTTATTGTTGTCTGTCAATATATACATRTGCAATTGACATGTATTGACATGTGCAATTTAAAATCCTGTGTTTGTTACTGTATTGACATTTCTTCAATGCTGCTTTAATTTCCCCTTTTAAAAGCACAAAAAGTGTAATTTTGTTTTCCTTTGACCTCTCCATTCCTGAGAAAAATTGCATCTTGAACCCATAAAGTTGCCTRTGTAAAAAGAAACTAGTGAATTGCCCAGGGTTTTCTGGGCTGATATCAAATCTTGATGCTCCTATGCAATGTATTTTCTCTTTTTCCCTGTGACTTGTGTTTACCCAAGTTGTTTACTGAAAAAAAAAAAAATCACAGTTACTTAAAATTCAGAATTTGACTACTTTGTTGTGAAATTCTGGAATAAAGAAATTGAAAAGTATTTCAGAGCTGGATTTTATCTGATTTTTTAAGGATTTTAGTATTCAGTCACTTGTGTTTGAGGAAGAATTCTATGCTGGTAGCCTGAATGAAAAGTGAGTGCTGTGGCTTAGATGAACTGAGGTATAAGATGTATAGCTGAATTTTCCTATTTCATCTCCTGTCCTTCTTTGGAAAATGCAGCTGCCAAGGAATTTGTCCTGTGTGAGAGTTCAGAGCCTGAGCAGGGTGTGCAGTGTCCRTGGGGCAGTCCTGGGCTGAGCTCCTGTGCCTGGAGCTGGGGACCAAGCACAGTCCCCTCCTGTCCTGGGGGCTGCAGAGGTGAGGGACCGCAGCCACCTGTGTCACTGCCTGTGTCACTGCCTTTGTCACTGCCAATCCAGTGTCCCCGAAGAGCCCGGATCGCTGGAAGTGCTCYGAGCACAGGGGCTGAGCACACCAGAGGGAGCTCCCATCCCGCTGTCAGCCGCCAGCACAGATCCTGCAAACACCCGAAATTCTCTGAGCAGTCACCACACTGAGCCTCAGCCTCCCCAGCTGAATACAGAAGGTTTTGTCACACCAAAAGAGCCCCTTTTGCACAGTGCCAGAGGTCAAACAGCCCCAWTTTTTATTGCCAATATCTCCTTTTATAGCAGATTGCTGGCGGAATATTAAGTTCTGTGTAATGGAATAATAAAATCGTGGTTCCTCACATCACCGTGGCTGCTGCCTTCTCCCCAGCAGGCAGCACAGGATGGTTCAGGCATTGGCTAAATGCAGGAGGATTCAGGATTAACCTGTCAGATCCCCTAGAGAAAAGCTCAGCTGTTGGGCAGCAGCCTTGCACGGATGCTGATCCCTATCTGTGCATTCCCAGGAATATTTTTATACCTTGTGCAGTTTATACCAGGAAGATACTATTAACACTCCCCAATTCCATCAGTGTAACCACTGCATTCTGTGTGTGATAAATAATTCATTACTTTGTGCCCTGCCACATGAAATGTTAATGCCTAATAAATGCTTGGCTGCAGATTTGTGTTTCTATTTCAGAAGTATAATTTGTAAGAATTAATAAATGATTATTTTTGTCTTCTCTAAGTTTTTCTGCACTTTTCTTCTGGGAAAACACAGGAACTTTTTCTTGCTGGRTGGTTTTCTGGAGTGCTTAGTTTAAGAAGCAAACAAAGCAAAAGAGGTTCTAGCAGACTCTAGCAGTAAATGCTCTTTGAACACTTCTTTTGTCTGAGGAGGCCTGGTTATCAATAATAAAATAGGTAATTATTTCTGCAGAACAAATCACCCATTATTTCAGGTGTTGAAGTGTTGGACRGGATAAACTAAATACACACCTGCTCAGCCTGCACGTTCAGCTTGAGTGGAGACTTCCTCAGAGTGACTTCCTACCCAGAAACTTTCAGCAAAATTCTGATACTTCTGTGCCAATCGTGTCCCTGTGGGCTTGTGTGGAGTCTACYGAATTGGAAAAAAACTCTGTAGGAAATTATTTATATGAAGTCATTTGTAGRTTTAGCTTTAAATACATGTTCTTTCTTATGCTGAAGAGGAATTATGCCAAAACTGCAGGGATCCCAAAGGTTTCAGGACTCCCTTGCCTTGGGGGAAATATTAAAAGGAACAGGTTGGAGCTACTCAGACATTACAGTGTTTCACTATTATTCAGCTGAGTCACAGCTTAACTGGGCCTGTCTTTCCCCTTCAAATCCCACAAATCCTTATGCAGAAAACACACAAACCAGGTGTATTTTGTACCATTAATATAATTTACTAATTACAAACCTGAATTCAGTACATAATTGCCTTGTGGTACATACATTTTCTTGGCAGAACGTCATTCTTTGGGAAAAAAGCATATAATAAAATACTTTATGTATATAGAAAATATTTAAAAATATAAAATTCACTTTCTGGTCCTTGTAATTGTAAAATACTTTGTTCACATATCACAAGTTGAGTTTACTACAAAAAATGTTTTGCAAATTACAGTACATTCACAAGTCACTTTTGTGGCAAGTCAGTAATATTTAAAAAAAAAAAAATCAAACTAAAACCCCAAGGGGTCTTCTCTTCATGCCAGTCCAGCATCTTTGGCCATACTGTAGAAAATACCCTTTGCTGCTATAAGGTTTGCAGGTGTGTCAAATTCAGCTATGGTCCCGTTGTCCAGAACAAGAACCCTGTGCAAAACAAAAAATGGTGGTGGGGGGAAGATGTGTCAGAATTCCTTGCAAGGAACGTGATACCTGTGTGTGTCACAAAGAAAACTGCTCTCATCTTTGCCTTGCCTTTTTTTCCCTCAATTATTTTCACATGTAAAACAAAACAGATGATAAACATTCTAATAAACAGATGATAAACATTCCCTGAGCTGCTGCTTGACTAAAGAAGGTACAGGGCAGGCACTGYCTCCCAGGGGCAGTAAGAGGGGAAAAAAACCATCTGGAATTGAAACTACAGTTCCAGAAAGCCAAGGAGATAAAAGCTCATGAGGAATACTAATATATTTTCAAGTAATTAATGTGACATGCTGTTAGAGAAGAAGTTACAGCAGCTGCTGGTTTGACAAGGCTCTGTGAGCTTCCTGACAGTGCCAGGAGTGCCCTGGGCAGTGTCCCCTGCACAGCTCTGGTTACTGATTACAGAACCTGTGAGGCAAAGCAGGGCTGGATATTCTGGGATGGAATGGTTTAAACATCACTGCTTACATGCTGTGTGATGAGAGCATCAGTGTTCATGTGCAGGGACAAACCAGACCCCTCCAGGTGCTGCTTCCCATCCCCAGCACACCCCCCAGCCCCCCCAAACAGCGCTCAGATTTCACCTGGTGTAATCCATGATGGTGTTGAGCCTGTGTGCGATGGTCAGCACCGTGCAGCCCTCAAACTGTGTCCGGATGGTCATCTGGATCAGGTCATCYGTCTCCAGGTCGATGGCAGCCGTGGCTTCGTCCAGGATCAGGACCCTGCTCTTGCGCAGGAGGGCTCTGGCCAGGCACACCAGCTGCCTCTGGCCCACGCTGCAAGCACAGACAGCTTTTCACTGCCCCAGCTCCCCACTGCTCACAGCCACTCCTGCTCAGCTGCAGTTTCCCAAAAAACCCCGGAATATTTGGCGAGCAGCCTGTTGTGTCAGCTCACACACGCACAGGCTGCAGYGTGCCAACAGTGACGGTGACAGGGTCACTCACTGCCTCACCCTGTGCTGGCACAGCCACCAAATGTGCCTTTTATCACCGTGACAAAAAACAGGGCAGCTAATGGTGACAACGTTCCTGCCAAAGTTTTCAGAAACACAGTTCTGACAACACTGAGTATGTGCAAATTTAGGAAAAAAAAAAATTAAAAGAAAAAAAAAGTTATGAGGCTGCAAGTCCTTTCTACCATTAAAAAAAATAAAATATATATACATATATCTGAGCAACCCAGACTTCCTCCCCTGCCACAAGCACAGCCCAGACTCAGTCTCAGAGTGTCTGCGGGGTGAGGAAGGAGCTGAACATCCATCACAGACAATCTGGTGACACCACAGCCTCAGAAGCCAATGAAGCATATCAAAACATGGMATTTTATCATCCCCAGTCATGTCTTCATGGGCCTTCCAAATAWTAATGGAAAATAAACATTGCTGAAAGTGTCAGTGAGGCAGAGGACTCTTACTCAGCACAGCAGTTACGAGATCATGGCATTTCCCTTCCTACCAAAAAGTGTTTAAGGGATTGCCTGTCCCTAAAACCATCATTCTGAAATTTCTTTCTGACAAGAYGGGATTTGGGTTTGGGAGAAGAATYRGAKCATTTGTGGCAAAGGCAGAACAGAAGGCAATTGTTTGAACCTTGGTGGCTCTCTTGGGACAGAAAGAGGTGGCTGAATCATTTCAGACGTGACAGACTGGTGCCAGCTTGTGCTCAGGTGTCACCCACTGCCACAATGACAGCTCGGTGGATGTTCCAGCCCTCCTTACCTGAGATTCTCTCCACCCTCTGAGCACTCGTAGTCCAACATGGATGGCTGACTGCTGACAAACCTCTTCAAATGGGACAGCTCAAGAGCTTTCCATATTTCTTCATCTGAATACTTATTAAAGGGATCCAGGTTCATCCTCAGTGTTCCAGAAAAGAGAACAGGATCCTGGATATAAACCAAATTTTCATTAGACAAGTGCTTGAGCTGTTTTAAGTCCAAATACTATGAGCTGCTGCTCTGAGGTCTGCATTGAATTGCAGGCAGGCCCCCTGCCAGTGCCATCCTCTCTGAAAATACAGCACATTATACACAGTTCAAACTCAACTTCCAGCTCTAAAGATGGTTTATCCTAAATCTTGTTCCACCACCCAGCTTAGGTGGCAGGATAGGACCAGGTAAAGTATAAACAGTTTGTTTTTCTGGAACAATTTTCTRAGTGTAACAAAACATTTTCCTCTTYGKATAAACCATTATTTATGGTTTGTTAAGCTGCTAGAAAACATTCCTTCATTGTGACACACAGAAACAGCACCTGAGGAATAATTGTTAGCCTTGATCGAAGGTCATGGAGACCAATTTCTGAAATTTTCACGCCATCAATTTTAATTTCTCCYTTTACAGCTTCCAGGATCCTAAAGAGACAGAGCGTCATGGAGGACTTCCCTGCTCCGGTTCTGCCAACGATTCCAATCTACAACAAATTGCAGGTTTAACARCAAAACATATCGTTAAGAAGAAAACAACACCCAACAAAAAACTCCCAAACAACCCTCCAAGACTCCTCAAAAGGTTTGACTGAAGATCTAAATCAAAGAAAGAATGTGCCATCCTTCCCTAGAAACCCTGAGTCACACACTGTAATATGCCATTAGTGTAATTGGAATGATACTCCATAAAAACATGTCATAAATATCATAAATAACACAGGCCTAGAGCTATCCTACATAACTTTGGGTGGTTTGCAACATCCATGGCAGGTCCAGCCACTCAAGGATCAAGGAAATGAAGGTTCTCAAAGGGCAATTCATGGTAAGCATGTGTACCTCCATGGCAGAAGGATGCAGCTTAGAATAAGGYTAATTCTCTTTCTTACCAACAGCCTGTTCAGGGAAGGACTTTCCCATGCTAATTGTTCTGTCACCAGCAGGCAAACCCTAGAACTTTCCATCAAACCACAAAGAAATGAACTTCCCAGAATAAAGACAATTTCCTGATTAAGGAAGCAAAGAATATCACTTCCACACCAAAAATTTCACAGGGAAAGTCAGAGAGCAGAAAAAGCTGGAATTCCTTCTCCCAYCTGCACTGCTTCGGAAAAGCATTCYCATCAGTGAGYTTTTGTCACTTGYKCYSRTGCCYCMYRTRKGRGGCACKRGMACYTGTTGCCCAATATTTGGGGAAGTCCAGAAAGTCCCATGCACTTCACCCCACTGCTTCCAGGCAGGAGGATTCTGGCACAGGGACAGCACAGCTGTCACTGCTGGACACTGTCCCCCTGCACTGCTGTCAGTGTCCCTGCAACCCCCTCCTCTACCCCACAGCAAAGCTCTGGCCAGGATATTCCTCTGGGAACTCACCTTCTCCCCGCCGTGCACTTGGAGGTTCAGACCCTTCAGCACCAGATCCAGGCCCTTCCTGTACCTCACTGAGTAATTCACAAACTCCAGCTCTCCCTTGGATGGCCAATCTGCTGGGGGACTCTTGCCCTCAATGGTCCAGGGAGCCTGAGGAAAACACGAGTWAGAAATGCTTCACAGAGGTATGAGGAAAAAATAATTCGAGCTCAGATGAAAGYGTTTTATCTGATAAATCAAATTTCCGGGATCAGATGAATTTATAATAATGGGGGGAAAACATGGGTTCCTACATATCCCCTATTTGTCTTTGTTGTGAAGTTTACAGAATAAAAAACTCTGAGCACAGAGGGATGAATCCTCAGTGGGTATGAATTTTTCCCTCCAGCTTTAACAGAACGCTGCCAGTTTCCTGCCAGCTCAAGCTCTGGTTTATAACACATATCACACATCTTGTCTAGGCTACCTTTTYCCTTCCTGGTTAAATATTTGATCTCCAGAACCAGCTCTTCTCCATGTCCTAATTCTCAGTATGTACACAGGGCTAACAAAGCAGAGTGTCCAGAGAGCAGCAGCTTTCCTGGCACAGCTCCACCTGCCACCTTCAAAAGTCTTTGCTAGCAAAGGTGGGCAATGGGATGATTTTCCCGGATTAGCAGCGCACTGTTCCTGGAGATGTTCTCTCACAGGAAGGAGGAGAGGATTGATTAAGCTGATTAAACAGAAATACTATTGAAAAAATGTGATAATTGCACTGCAGCTCTGCTCACGAGCAGGACCACGGCACCAGCCACGCAGGTAAGGCCGTGCCTCAAACAATTCAAACCCAAAGGRACCAATATTCTGATGTGAAACTCATCTCCCGTGCTGTAGCCACTCGCAGCAGCAGCAGAAAATGAGATGCTAAGCACAGGCTGCATGATGGCAATAATAATTTGGAGCTGTGATAGCATAAATTACAGTTCAGAGCGTGACATTTGTTCAGGTTAAACGATAACTCTCAGAGCAGGAACCATCTCTCAAGAGCCCAAAGAGAGACCATGTAAATGTGTGCATTAAAATTTTCAGCTTGTTGCTGAGCGTGCTGGTCTCGTGGCAGCTGACCTCTGTTTCAGTTTCTGAATACTCTTTTATTCTTTCCACAGCCACAATGTTGGTTTCAAGTTCAGAGGTCATTCGGACCATCCAGTTCAGAGACAAGGTCACCTTGGGGAACACAAGGAACAAAATATCACCGAGAGAAACAAGTTATAATAAAAATAATAACAACAGCAGACACTTCACGTGAGCTTGCTTATGGTTTCAGCAYTCAGCGTAAATCTCTATTTACCAGACATCCCACAACTCATTTTAATTATTTCCTTATTAACTCCAGCTTTAGCAAGCACTGAMATTATTGCTAATATATCCACACCATCTACAAAAATACAAACCCACCAACAAAGCTGTAACACKTTACCTGTAAGGCATAGGACACAGACAGTCCCACCAGGCCAGCATTSAGGCTGTTCCTCCCAATCACAGCAAAAAGGGCAGCAAAAAGGACAATGCAGTTCCCCACAAACTCCACTCGGATGCCCAGCCACCTGGGAAGAAGGCAGGTGTAAAAGCAGAGTGGGAAAACGTTGCTTGGGACCAGTTTTGCAAACAGGGTTATCCACGTGGAAGCAAGGATTGATTTTACAATTTTACCTGTTTGACACTACGCCGGGGTAGTAACTCTTCTGATTCTCATCCACCTTCAGGTCACTGATGTCCACGAAGGCCTTCACCCTCCTGTAGGCTCTGATGACACTGGCCCCTGACACAGTCTCTGAGAAGTGGGAGTAGATGGGGGATCTGCTCACCGACTCCAGGCGCTTCAGCTGGCGGGAGGTYGCGACGTAGAACCGCTGCCGTTTTTCACAGAAAATTTAAAGGCTCATTAAACACTTCCACTTTTTAATTAACAGGGGAGAATTTCTTAGGTTAGGGATTTAAAAGAGGTCACTACTAAWGCACTTCAACTCTCTGAAATATAGTCTACAATTAAGAAGAATTTCAAGAAAGCTACCTGTACATCACTACACAACGGAGCGTTGGGTAACTGCAATTTCTATAGACTGTAAGTTGAATTTATCTATGTCCCTTTAAATTTAGTTAATACAACCGAGCAGAACGGATCTATTTGTAGGAGCCTCATTTTCCAGGACAACAAAATGTGCCTTTGCACCTCCATTATCAGGTCTCTATTTACAGTCTGTAAAATATGCTTGATTGTTGCTCAGAAATCAATAAAATTGATGTTTTGTATTTGCAACATTTTAGCACCTCACTACCTTAAAGACTTATTAGTATGTCAAATATATTCACACTTAAATATATTGACATGCACTGCAGCTCTGACCTTACCAGCAGACTTATATTTTAATCCTTAAAAGYTGAAAAAGGTTATGTCTATTTATTTCACGGCCACATCTCGCAGGAGATTCCTTTTTTTCAGAAAAGTAAATAAAGTTTCATCTACATAAACAGATAGCTACTTCAGATATCTCCATTTCCCCCCCAAATCAATGCTGTTTTCTCCTGAAAAGGACTGGAATAATTACAAGAGCAGTCAGATATTGTTTTTCCAGTCACCTGAACAAAGAAGTAGAGAATTGCCAGCGGGACTATAACCACGGCGAAGAGCGGGGTGCTGGCTATGATGACRATCATGGTGGACAAGGAGGTGAAGAACGTCCCCAGGAACATGAGGATGGTGGGYGGGATGACCTCGTCGATGACGTAGATGTCCTTGGAGAAGCGGTTGATGATGCGCCCGGTGGGGGTGGTGTCGTAGAAGGACTGTGGCGAGTGCAGTTTGTTGTCCAGCAGCGCTGCGTGCAGGGTGCGGGCGGCGTTGATGCCCCCCATGGCCAGGGTGAAGGAGCAGAYGAGCACGATGAGCCCTGCCATGTGAGGAGATGAGTTATCCTGACGTGGACATGATTCACTGTTTTTGCTTTGCTTTATTCYCTGCCCACCCTCCTCTTCCTGCACACACCAGCCTTGCATCCACTCCTGCCTAAGGCATGGGGAAATGTGCAGGATTCACCATTGTGTCCGTGGAAAACAGACACACAACCACCTTCCCTCTGTTTTCCACAAGCTCCATGAAGTCCTGATGCTACAACTTCACCCCAACCCTTTGTCTCCTCCTGCACTGAATTTCCATGTTTTCTTTCCAAACTTGGCCTCTCTCAAGCTTCCACATCACTATCCAACCCCCTCCAAAACTGAAGGCATTGGACTGAGCTCAAACTTTTTAACTACAGGTATGTGAGTTCCTGCACTCAGCACAGGAGCTGGGGACAATTTTCACAGAATGACAGAATGGTTTGGGTTAGAARGGACCTTAAAGACCACCCAGTTCCATCCCCGCTGCACTACCCCAGGCTGCTCAGGGCTCCATCCACCCTGCCCTTGGGGATGGGGCAGCCACAGCTTCTCYGGGCACCCAGTGCCAGGACCTCCCCACCAGCACAGCAAATAATTCCTTCCTAACACACAATCCAACCCTACCGTCCTTTTGGAGCACTGCCAACTGCTGCCACGGCTTTCTGACCTAACACCTCCTTCCCCAACACTGATGATTTTGCCCTCCCTCACCTTGCAGGAGGCCCAGGGCAGCGTAGACCCCGATCCTCATGGCYGTGTTGTGCTGAGTGCCATTGACCACGGGCTCGTTGGTCCAGTCACTGAGCCACACATTGGCCCCGATGGCAGCGGCGTTTTGGCAGCAGTACAGCAAACAGATCACCAGGGAAATGACAGGGCTGACAGCCTTCATGTACTGCCAGAACACCGACAGCTTCACCTGCAAAAATCACACACACCAAAGCTGCTGCGTGCAACTCGCACYGGCAGGAGTTTAGAGAGAATTAACAGAAAGAAAAGTTCTTTGTCGGAGGAGCTGCTGACAAAACTTTAACACTTTCTGACACCACTCTAACTCAAAACTGCCCAAACTCTGACACGCCACAGAAAAAGGTTCATCTGCCTGAGCTCCCTGTCAGGGTGACAGCTTTCAAAACAAGTCAGAAACTTCTCTGAAATACTCTCCTCCTCCATGCTGAGGATCTGTATTTCATTAGTTTTGTGGGGCTTTAGTTTTTAAGATGATGCCAGAGGGAAGAAAAAAAAAAAAAAAGGGAAAGAAAGAAGGCTGATCAAATAGCAGCAAAAGATGGGTAACAAGAATAGGAGCCAAGATTTTCAGGCAGAAGAAGCAACTTGGCAGGCATATCGTACTCAAGACTGCTTTAAATGGCCTGTTTAAGGAAAAGTGTAGAATATGCCTCCATTCTGGGTCTTCACAGCAACTCAAATGAGGTACCAAATGCTAATGCACCCCAACAGGAGCATAAACAGATGATTTTCACGGCTATAAGTAAAGGTGATGTCTCTAAGGTAGGGCAAAAAGGCAGAGAAGCAAAAAGAGACAAGAGACTCAGGACAAAATTCAGTCCTTAGAAAAGCATAAGAAGGAATAATTAAAAGAATAAGTGTCGATCTGAGACTTCGAGGGCTAAAACAATCCACAGAAAAAGTTAATTGCATGTCTGTGCCACGGACCAAGTACACCAGACTAAACAGAACACTCTGAATGGAGGAAAGTGGCTTTTTTAAATCAAACCTCCCTGTTCCTCTTCCATCTGCCTCTCCTTTCATCCCTTTCTTCTACTTTGGTGTTCCCACCTTTTCTTTTTTCCTGCTCCCATCTCTCTCCCTGGCCCAGCTCAGGAGGAATACAACCCCTTTGTACCTAATGAGGACAAAAAGCCCAGGATTGGGGTGGCACTGAGGCAGAGCAGCCCCACTGGCACCCAGAGGCAGCTGGCTCCTGGAACCCAGAGCTGCAGCTGGACTCAGCAGCAGCCAARCAGTTTAAAAAGCAGCAGTGCTGAAAGCTCTGAGAGCAAAGGCAGGGCTGATGGAGTGCAGGGCTCTGCAGTATCGGGTGACTGTGGAGGGAGCTGGAAGAGATTTTGTCTTTTTTCTTTTTTTTCCTCCCCCTGAAGTATTTTGTTCTATCTAGGTGCCAAAACCTCTGCCAAAAACCCTAATCTGAGTGATCAGTGGCCACCAGATAAATGCCCAAAACCTGCAGTTGTGATTTATACAACACATTTAACAGAACTGGATCAAATGTTAAAATAAAAATGACTTTTCTTTTTTTTTCAAACAGGAAAAAAAAAGGTAGAAAAGGGGAAGGGGAAACCCAATCATACCGTGCCTGTTTCAGTGGTTTCAGCCTGAATAAGTTTCTCGTTAGCATTTTTTCTTGGCAGAGGAGGCTCTGCTGGCTTCTTCTCACAGACTCTTCGTTTCGTTGACATTTTGTTGGGACATTCTCCTCCCTCAGAAGACACCACACTAAGTTGCCTGGTTAAAACAAAAGAGTCATTAGGAGAAAAAGGGCATATTGTGGCAGTGCTGAGGCAAGGCTGGGATGCAGTGAGTTGGATTTATTCCCAGCTCTTCTTCTGAGTTCCCATGCCAGCCCCACTYGCAGCTGTGGGTGCCTCTACCACCCCTCTGCATGTTCAGTGATGCCARAAATACAGGATCTAACAAAGGTTGTGGCAGAGCCTGAGCTCTTTGGGAAAGACTTTTAGAGGCTTCATGGCAAGGCAGACATTTTAAACTAAACCCTGAGCATCTCTGTTTTCTTGTCAGCAGTAGCTGGASAGCACCTATGGGCATGGTTATAAAAACCTTTAGAATTTCCAAGGTTCCCAAAAGAAAGGTGCAATGCAAGGGGTCTATTTATCACACCTGGCAGCAGGTCAGTGTTGTGTGGGTAAATAAATAGAACCAGGGAGTTGCTTTAAGAAATTGGTTCAGCCCAGATTTAAAAGAGGATTCCAGGAATAGATGTTTGATCTGATAAATGATCTTCTTTGTGTGTTCTTTCACATTTATTTTCAGAAGGACACTCAACTAATTTATTTATGTGAGGAAACTGAGGAAACTAAACCTCAGAGAGAGAAGCAGCACGTGGCTGTCCTCTGAAAGATGTTTTTCACCCCAGACWTGGTTTAGAAATGCATGGAGCTGGTGTTTACCTAAGAAACTGTTTGCGGACCTCGTTGGTCACGGGCTCGTTATCGGCCAGGTCGGTGTGGATGCTGAGRGTGTCCTCAGCCAGCAGCACTTCCTCCTCCTCCAGCACTGCAAGACAAGAGCACACCTCAGATTTTCTACCACAGAAAAGCACAGAGAGCACGGGGAAAGGTGGCTGCACAAAGCAAGAGTTATGAAAACAAACCCAGCAGGAAAATCATAGTGCGTGAACTCCCTCCACGTTYTCCTGATACCCCTTCTGTGCATCAYTTCTGATGAAATTGCARAGATCTTTGGCAGGTTGGCTGCTAAATGCATTTATATCGTATCCCTTTAGCCCAGCAGAATGCCAGGCAATAGAGTTAGAGTTGGTTTTAGCTAAATTTACTTATAGGGCAGGTTCTAGGCATGACCTGGGCTGGGGGAGCCACGCCAGGAGCCCTGCGAGCCTCTGCTGCAACCAGAACCCTGCCACACAGGGGAAACATCCACCAGAGTGCTTTAATCTTGCAGCATTTTGTCAGAATCAAACCAAGCTGATGAGTGACCCAAGATTAAAATGTCATTTGAACTTTGCTGCATGAAAAAAAATCCAAACCACATATAAAGAGAAAACACACCAGACTCTGGGCAGCCCCTTTGATAGCAAGCCCAGTTTGCTCTTGGCTACTCTGTCTTCCTGCTGAGCTTGACCTTGCTAATTGTAAAATAAATTATGGACTTTAAAAGAATTTCTAAGACAAGAATTGATTTCTTTCCTAGCACAAACCACATAAAATTTCGAAATAAATTTGTGAAAACATTTCTCAGTAATACAGACCTGGCCACAGGCAATAATTTTCACGGCAGTACAGAAAGGCAAATGCCAGGTTGCCCTGAAGACCCATAGGACATTTCACAGAGAAAATATCTGTAATCTTGTTGACAGAAAAAGATATGTTTTAAGGAAAAGTGATACTGTACTTGTTGGTTCATCCTCTTCAATGTCTTCGTCCAGTGCGTAATTCCGCAGGAATTCTGCAAAGGCCTTGTTTTGTTTCAGAAGGTCTTGGTAAGATCCCATTTCAGAGATTTTGCCATCTACCAGGACAATTATATGGTCTACCTGAGGTAGGAAGCTGATGCCATGGGTCACCAAAATTCGGGTCTGGATAGGGAAAAGGAAAAAAAAACCACAAATCCCTGAGTTGCACTGTGAGGACTGACAGYACTCAAAGTCAAACACTACCACGTTTTAGGGAGTGAATTCGTGTGCCAGGGTGAAATGATCAGTGAAATAACACTGTCCTCATTAACCTAATGAGATTGAAAATGTACATGAACTCACTCTGTTCCTACTGCTGATACAAATATAGGGGAGTGTAGACCCACTGAATTATGATTCCCCTTTTCCCTTATGCCAATTTTCTTTGCAGCCCTTCCCTTTTGAGCACTGAGCTGGTCTGAGAAGATGGCAGCAGCAGTGGAAGTGCAGCAGAGCCCCTGCAGTTTAGTTATTGCTGCCAAAGGCCTCTGTAAAATCCTCCAACATCCGAATGTGCCGCAGCTTCCCGGCCGCGCCACTCTGAGTAACAACCATCATCACCACCAGCCTGAGCAAGTCCCAGCACACAGGAGATCTCACAGCAGAGATTTCACAAAACAGAGCCGAGGTTTGTGCCTCGACACGTTCTGCCAGACCACAGTGCTCCAGGGAACACCGTGCAGCATTTCACCACGCTGCACACGAAACCCAGGAACGAGCTGGGGCTCAAACCGCTCCAGCACCCCCAAGACTGGGCTSTTTTCAGGAGGATCTGAACCCCAGCTTACCTTCCCCTTGAGGATGCCATCGGGGCCGATGACTTTGTCGAAGATGTGCTTGGCCACGTGCGAGTCCACGGCGGACAGGGGGTCGTCCAGCAGGAAGATGTCGGAGSCGCTGTAGACGGCGCGGGCCAGGCTGACGCGCTGCCGCTGCCCCCCGGACAGGTTGATGCCCTGCAGGGAGAGGACAAAACATGTCCCACACCAAGTGATTTATTACCTGTGGTTTCCCTATTTTTCATGTTTCTCTATTTCTCAATTTTCTAACTTTTCCCTATTTCTCAGGTTGAAAATAAAAGTAATACGAAATTACCCGAATAATAAATATGCTCTCAACCCAAATCCCTTTTATCGTTGTCTGTCAATATACACACATGCAACTGACATATATTGCAATTTAACATATCATGTATTGATGTTTCTTCAATGCTGCTTTAATTTCCCCTTTTAAAAGCACAAAAAGTGTARTTTTATTTTCTCCGACTTCTCCTGGCTCTCACCCAGCCCAGCACTCGGGTGCTAAATTGAAACAYGAGACGCTGGAGAGAAAAACCCACCCAGAGACGGGCAGAGAACGYCTCTAGATCTGCCTGTTCACTGCCAAGCTTTCCACTCACCCAGCAGTCTGGAGATGGAGGAAGTCTCTTTTTAATAAGCTCCTAAAGGGAGCTGTTAAAACACAAAACTATAAAAAGCRAAACTGTCAACCCGGGATGCAAAAAAATGCAAATTTCAAAGCAGGGCTGCGGCACCTGGAACATCTTCCACATCTTTCATCTTACACACAAATCCACATCTCCACCCTATCTGATGAAATCTAGCTCACACTTAGTGGCCTATGAGAAAAGAATATATTTGTTGGTAATCACAGATGTAAATGGTTCTCATTAAAATGTGTTAAGGGATGATAATATGATTTTTTTTTCCACTTGAAGCACAACCATATGTTCCCTCCCTTTATCCCTACAGGAAAAGGAAGGCCTTCACTGATTCTGGATAGGTTCACCTTTGCAATTCACAACAAAGAGAGKGTGCTCTGATCTTCCATGGCTGTATGTGCAATATTGCATCACAATATACACACAAGCTGAAAATTAGGAAAATGTTTAAGTCTAACTGCCTTCCAGAGAACTGTCCTGCATGTTTTGGTGTTGGTTGCAGCAGGGATGCCATTGTGAAGATTAAATTAAATTAAATCAAATCAATTAAATTCAAGTGCTGACTTTACAGAATTGTCTCCTTAGCTAGAGCAGGAATCACCAGGCAGGTCTGACTTGGGGGAAARAAGAATTACCTAAAAAAATTACCTTCTCTCCTATCTCAGTTTGATCTCCTCCTGGCAGCACTTCCAGATCAGTTTTTAAAGCACAGGCCTCCAGGGCATTTTGGTATTTTTCCTCATTAGGAGCTTGGCCAAACAAAATGTTATCTTTCAGYGTGGCGTTCTGGATCCAGGCTTGTTGAGGCACATAAGCAACAGAACCCTAGAAAAAGGAGGGAGGGACAAAAACTSTGACTTGGAACAGGCAGGAATTCATGCTTACAGCTCTGAGTAAGATCCTCAGCACAAAAACAGCTCCTGGTTCCTATACAGTCACATCATACAYATGTGTGTGCTAATTACTAATGGATCATTGATTAAATCAGGAAGTAATTTAATATAAAAGTGGGTAAAACTCAAACATGCAGAGGAACAACCAGAACTCCCTCTGGAGCCTGAGGTGCATTCTGAGCAAGGGCAGGCACAAGCAGCACATTTCCCMACCATCATTACAGGGTTTTATGAACAGCACCAACCTTCACAGCCACTTCTCCTTCCAGCTTTTCCATCTCACCCAGCAGAGCAGACACCAGAGAGGACTTCCCACAGCCAACGTGGCCAACTATGGCAACCAAAGAACCACTGGGGACCAACATATTTATACTGTGGAGGAAACAGGCTGGAAATTAATTAAACATTAGTTTACTAAAGACATCAGAGGTCTTTAAACCAGGGATGAAATACACAGTTGCAGCCTGACTGGACAGMGTAAGCAAAGCTTGGTCAATGGTTTTCTCCTCCCCTTTTTACAYAGAATCAGCTGTAACCAGAACTTGAGGAGCAAATGGAAACTCAGCATTAATTTATCCTGGCTGCCAAAGCAGTAGGATTGGTAAGAAGCCTTTTAAAACTCTTTGATGTGTTGTATCAATCCATCAGCCTGGGTTAATGAGTATTTTKAAAGTAGGCAATCTTCCAGAAGTATTTTGGGGTTTTGATTTTAACACCAAGAGCAATTATACAGAAGAAGTGAGTGAATACATCCCATCTAAAAACGTTCAAAACGCTTTAGAGTGTATTTCTACTACTGGCAATGAGGGCTCACAATGACATGAGAAAAACAGGAGTTTTCCAGCTAAATTCTTTACTGTTTTCCCCACGATGTTCTTAAAGGTGCTGCTTTAGGTCCTGAAGGTGAACTGATACAGAAATGACTGACAGACACAATCTCTTTGCCATCAAAGTGGCTTTCACTAATGGAATCAAGCCAAAAATCTGTTTACACAGATCCTGATGCATAACAGGAGGAATATATGCTTCCAGGCAAATTTTGTTTGTGTTCACTCCAATAGGCAAACGAGGAAAACATTCACCCCCGCAGTCTGGAGACGGCCCTTCCACTGCCACAGGGATGAGTCTGCCACAAGACTTCTTCAAACAACAGCCCACTGCTGGCACTCCAAACCCAGACATCTCATCTGTCCTCAAAATCCATCAGATCTGTTTGATTTGACCAATGCTTCAGTTAAAAGCTGTGTATTTAAGGAATTAACCTAGCCTGTGTTTCAATAACCATTTTAYACTGGTTGCTGTGGAGTTAAAGCCTGTTCTGTGAAGCCTCAACACCACAAAGAAAAGGATTAGCTCCATGCTTTAAGGGCAGAAGAGCTGCAGACATCTGATGCATGGCTTTTCAGCAGACAGACAGACAGACCTCCCAGGAGCCAAAACCAGAGCAAGTGTTGCACTACAACTGCACAAACAAATCTTACTCTTTCAGCACCGGCTTGAGCTCCTTCCCCCAGCTGAAGGTGGCGTTTCTCACGCTGATGGCATWGCCTGTGTGGCAAAAACACGACAAGAGAGGCAGGAAACATGTTAAACACGACTGAGAAGGGGCGGACAGAGGGAGTTTTATTTACACACACGCCACACTTCCCTTTTCTGCTGGCACGGGAAGCACTGCTCGTGCCCCTGGGTCACAGGACAGGCTTGTTCAGAGTGAAAATAACTGATTGCAGCTGCAGCTATGGACTGACCCAGTTGAGTTGACCCAGGCAGCTGAAAAGCTGCCCTGCTTCACCCTGCCCTGCTGGGGCTGCTCCCAACRTGAGCTGCTCAGACACAACTTCACTTCAGAAACCTCTCTCCAGGCAGCAGGAGATCACTGCACGCTGCTGAGTGTGATGTGTCAGATTAAAYTGGACTCTCTGCAGCTTTTTGCTCRCCACASTTTACAAGTTAGAGATCCCCAGGTTTTCTTTGCCTCCTGGTGAAGTGGAGTGGAACAGAAATGGAGTGACAACCACACAGCCATCCCTCCTCCTGTCTACAGCATCACACACACAACACAAGTTTCAAGCCACAGTTACTCAATAAAACACTTTTTTTTTTGAAACTTGCTCAATTGTTTTGGACTATTATTTTGAACAGAAGTAATGAAAACTGTTCACAAAGCTCCTGAGCACCTGTGCAGTGTGAAAGGTTTGACCTTGCTGTCYGTGGTCAGTGGATGCACTCCACATTTTGTGCTGTTCACATCCAGCACATTGCAGATGCAAACTCAGGCCCAGCAAGCTCAAAAATATTGCCAGAAACTTTTCTGATTTCCACACAGCCTGAACACCAAACATACTTTTCAAAGCAGAAAAGAGCATACTCTTCCTTTTCAGAGCATACTCTTCYTTTTTTAAACCTAAGATTACCACTGTTATTTTCTTTTTGCCTGTTTTTCATAAGTCAACCAGTCCAAAACAGATATGTCTGTTGTATTACCAGATTAGAAAAATATCAGCATCTTTACCTGGTGCAATCACTTTTGTTTCCACACAATTTGGATCGAGTTCATCGTGACTCAGGAACTGCTGAATTCTCTTTAGGGAAACGCTTGTCTAAGAAAAGAATGTGGCATTATTTCATCGTTCTTTTAATGAGGACTTAGTGCTCTTACTACTGAAAAAGAAAGCGTGCACAATGCCTTGAGCTTCCCCCCATGGGCTTCTTGAACAGTGAGTCATTCTTTCCCTGCAATGAGTCTTATGCTGAAATTCAAGCTTTTAACTGTGAAATTTTTCACATGGAGCTGAGTTTGCCTGAGTGAAGCAAAATTCATCCAGGCAGGCTCGCTGAGATGTCAGGCTTTCCAGTGCAGGGCAGCAGGAAAGAAAGGGTATTAAAAGGAAAACCARCTAATGAGCAAATGCAAGGGATCACTGCATTCCAGAAATCGAGGGTATGTTATTTCTGTGCAAGTTTTTTTTCAGAACAAGCCCTGCTCCAGGCCCTCCTTACCTGTGCAATGTTGCTAATGACTTGTGGAAGCATATTGAGGGGAAACTTCAAAATATTGAACAAGGACAGGGAGACAAAAGCCTTTTCTGCATCCAGGATGTTCTTCTCATCCACAGAGACATACACAGCAAATGTTGTCAGTGCTACCTGAAAGACAGAAAGGGAGTTTACTGCGAGCTGTGTGTTATATTCTGACATTTTAAAAAGCACTCAAGCCTGATAGGCATCTTGGAAATAAAAGTATCAACCCCTAAAACAGGGAMAATTCCTTGTTTCTGACCTTTTCAACATGCTTCAAGAATGACAAGTCCTGTGGACAAGTTGGTACAAAAAGAAAGGGCACACAGAATAAAATCACTTTCAGGTTCCTAATGGCTACATTCAGCCAAACCAGGAGGTTCAAGAGGTGAGCTACAGGACTTGGGTAAATAAAAAGGAAAAGCAGTTATCAGACTCTGCTTTCTTCCAGCTCCACCCAAGCAAAATTTCCCTTTGTAAACTGCAGGCTAAGCAAACAAGATTCACTAATCAATAGAAAAGGGAGTGAAATCCGAGTTATTTTCTGGCTCACTCTGTGCCAGGGCCATCCAGTGTGGAAGGACCATCCTGTGCAGCAAATTCAAAGTGAGCAGGAAYGGGAATGTGCACTGAAGGAAATGAAGTGACTTTAGGGAACCATGAAAGGGGCAGGACCTCGRGGAGGCTCAGATCATTCCTGCAGGKCTGGGCCTTTGATCTCGAGAAAAGCTGGCTGGGAATAGTTTTGACCAAGGATTTATCTGAATGGCTTTATTCACCAAAACCCTTTCTGCTAAAGGGATCTCAGTCCAACGAAGTGGAAAATAGAGGAAAAGACAAAATTGMGGAAAAAGCATTTCAGAGCTGGCAATGTATCATCTGGGCTTTAGTTTTCACATTAAATCAATCTCTTTTTTAGGTTGTAGAATAATTTAACAACTCCCTCTCTCACTAAAACAAGCAGAGCACTGTAACAYGAAGGTAGAAACGGGAGCTAAAGACAGACGTTGTCCTGACTGACTCAATTAAAGTTTCTTTTGCTATTTCTGCTATTCACAGATCCTCTCCRAGGTTTCAAATTCTCGTTTCAATTTGTTACGGGAAGTACTTTGAAGTGGTTGGAAATTCTCCCGTGACAGCTACTCCCAGCTTCCACTGGCAGGTTTTATCACAAAATACTTTAATACCGATTAACAAAAAGGGCTCTCGAGAACTCTGATTCAAAGCATGCGAATAATTTTCTTCAGAAAGTATTTACATTTTATTCCTACGTACATTATCAAGGAAAGCCTCAGACTTATCCTTCGAGGGTGCACTTGTGCAGCTTAAGAGAGCCATGAAAATTCAATTTACCAGGAACGGGGCGCTGATCCAGGCGAAGGTGGACAGAGAGTTGAGATAGGCGGATTTTTTCAGAACTCTCAGCTCGTTTTTCCGAATCTCCAGCACCTTTTCTGAGAAGGAGGGCTCCCAAGCGTACAGCTTCAGCACCTTGATGCCGCCCAGGATCTCGTTCATCAGTTTGATGCGCGAGTCTTTGTAGCGCATCTGCTCCACCTGGGATGTTGGAAAACACAGGAGACACACAGAAAGTCACAGCCAGGACGAGAGGAGAGCTTGCAACACTCCTCTCTCAGCTGTGGTGGCCCTGGGGCTGTTTCCAAGGAGAGTGCAAAAGGTAATGACAGAAAGCCAGGCTGTTATCAGCTTGTTGTGCAAGYCAGCGCCTCCAAAGGCACCAGGAATCAAAGGAAATGCCTGGAAAGCAGAAAGCAGAAGCTTTCCACTCCTCTTCACTCATCAAGGCTTAAAGAACACTTCACAAAATTCAGGCACTTCACAAAAATACTACCCTACCACTTCCTTTGAGTTCTTCAGATTTTTTTTCCCCCCTTGTTTGCACAAGTTGTATTTCTTATCCCTTGTGGTTGCTCCTAGGGTTTTGGGTTTTATTTTTCCTATGTATTAGAATACAGCACTCCATTCAGTTATTAAAATAAAAACATTCCGTTTCATATTTATAGGCAAAATTCACATGCACAGCAAATTATGCAGCTCTGAGCATCTCATAATGGGCAAGGGAAAAAAGGAATTTTACTACTAACATGTCAGCATCCAAGAGATTTAAAGGAAAGCCTGTGTGTCTCTTTAAGGCATRTAATAATAGCACTCTGTTACTAAGGCTGTGCTTAAATGTCATAATTTATATTCATTTTCCAACTCTTACCTTTTTTACACACCAACAGATTGACTTTTAATTTTTTTTAAATTTAAATCTTCCAAACAGTCTGATAGGCTGCATAGCACAAGCCATTTATTAGATTTTTTTTTTCCTTGCACAAAGCCAGAGGGCACTGTTATATTGGTATTTTCTCAGCTTTCCCTGACTAGAGACAACTAACACTACAAAGAAAGGAATAAAGGATCATTTTACCTTAAGATAATAAATGAAATATGGCCCAGCTCAGCAGCAGTGAACATCAACACTGGCTATTAGAATAAAACTCAAACTGTCAGGTTTGAGCTGCCACCTCTGAAAACATTCATTTGCAGCTCAAAGAACAGCATTTATTTGCCTTTTCTCTTGATACTCCTAGAGGGAGATACCAGGTGAAGGGATCTGGAGAGAAAGAAACCTCTTGCTAATCCCAAAAGCTCCTCCAGGGGTATGAAGGAGCCGCTGGCTCAATGCCCCACCTTTCCCTTAAACTCAATTCACTGTGAAAAAGCTGCCTAAGAGGATACAGTTATTAAATACATCAGAGCATTCTTACTCATAGGTAAATTATTGCAAATGGCACCTTATTAACAACCCCTACCGTCTTCATTTCTCACAGCCCAGCTGCCAATTCAAATAACATCTCCTCCTCCACTGGTACCTTACCTGGAACGCTCTGGTTTTTATTGCTATTGCCGAGTTAAACGGGATGAGCAAGACCATCACAGCAACTCCAGCCAGCACAGAAGGCCCTAAAGTCTTGATTTAAAAAGAAAAGAGTAAGTTGTTGTATCCCAGTCTTCCCTGTAGCCAAAATGAAAACAACAGTAGATGATGGRAACAGAAATCAATGTTGACAAGTTGAGCTTCTGCCAGTGAGATGCTGTAATTCCACAAAAAACTGTGAAGATAGACAGAAAAACAAGACYGGAACTGCTTTGAATTGTTATTATGCTACTACTGGTGATTTTTGTGTGACCAAGGGAACTGCAATTTCTGAATTAACCCAGTACCCTCAGTGTGAGTACAAGCATACAAACTGCTGGCAGAGCTCAGCTTCCAGCAGAGCAGTAACTCAAAGCTGCTGCAATTTTCTGGCTTTTGAGCCCAAATCAATATGGTTAAGTTGGTGCTACTGCTTAATGCAGTAAAATACATTAATTGCACAGAAACATTTTATGTCTGAAAGGCAGTGCTCAAGCTGGGCCTGGAATAAACCAGGAGACAACGTCACTGTAGCAAAGGAAAAATTATGGTTAATGCAGGTGAGATTTGTTTCACACTGATTTGCACAAAACTTCTTTATGTTGCAGGATATAACCTCTACACACAGCTGGAATTTCCTGTGTCCAGGTTTTTGTTTTGTTTGCTCTCTAAACCATTTCCCTCAAGCTCTGATTTGTATCAATGATTGGGAACAAGAGTCCAAGACAGAGCCCATCAAAGTACAGCAAGGACAGGGCAAAGACAAAGGAAATGTTCTGTTTCAAATGCCCATCTTGCCTATCAGCTCAACAAAATAATTAAGACACTAACTGAGGCTTTACAGCAGTAAAAACTATTTTACCACAGGACAGAACACTTACAGTTTGTTAAAAAATTTAGTGGTGGGTCAAATTGACAAATTAAAAAAAAAAAAAGAAAAAAGAAAAAGGTTGCACAACATTTAGATGAATTGTAGAAAAAACATGACAATGCCTGTACCTGCCAGAGGAAATACAGAGCCAGAAAGATCTGGAGAGGTGCAGACCACAACATGTTCAGGAAAGTCATCAGGTCTGTGAAACGCTGGGCATCCACTGACATCAGGTTGACAATTTCTCCAACGGTGGACGAGCGCTTTGCCGAGTTTGTGATGGCTAAGGACTGACACGGGAGAGAGCTTCAGGTACTCACACGGTACAGGGGGAGAGCAAACCTCATTAACAGCAAAACCACACTCTCCCAGAATGGGCTTCTCCAGCAGCAATAAAATAGTTCACCTACAGCTGTTCCCAATCTCCAGATAACGAGACCAAATGGGATGGGTTTGCTCATGAGCATCTCCAGCTGTGCAGCAGCACTCTGGAGAAAACCTCACTGGGTCTAATCCACTCATGGAKCCCTCTTCCAAATCATGGAATGGTTTGGGYTGGAAGGAACCTTTGAGATCATCCAGCTCCACCACMCTGCCAYRGGCAGGGACAYCTTCCACTCTCCCAGGTTGYTCCAAGCCCCATCCAACCTGGCTTTGGACACTCYCAGGGATGGAGCAGCCACAGCTTCTCTGGGCACCCTGTGCCAGGGCCTCTCCACCCTCACAAGGAGGAATTTCCTCCTTATATCTAATCAAAATCTCTCCTCTTTCAGCATTTAAAGTGAACCAGTACTTGCTGGTGGGATGTTTGGTAACCTACCAGTACACCCAAATCCCAGGACTGATCACCAGAACAATCTGTAAAGTATGACAAAGGTACTCCTAAAAACTCACCAGAACACCAATCTTTTATACTCCAGGAGACTACACGTAATTTTCTCTAAATATGTAAGAACTGGGGCTGTTTGCCTGGCTGTACATTGGTGTTCCAGCCCAAAAAACGCTTCCAGCCTTACCTTCCTGTATATGACCCCGGTGATCCCAGTCCTCAGCCTCATCCCAGTGACGATGCAGTACTGGAAGTGCTGGTGAAGGATGAGTGTCTGCAGCACAGCACAGACAAACATCAGAGCTGCAATCAGAAACCCCCACCAGGCTGGGGCATCTTTGYTCTTAATGAAGCCAATTAACACACTGTTCGTCAGCGGATTAGGGAAGGAAAATGAAAAAGAAACAAAAATTTAAGAACATYCAGCAAATGTAATGGGACATAACACAGCTTCTCCCAACTACAGCATCCTGCCACATCCTCCCCCTAACCACAAAAAGCAAACAGCTCCCCAGGACACAGGCTGAGTTATGGTTGCAAAGATCCAACAGCAAAACCTTCGCCTCTGCCAGTGAGAAAGCCCATTTGTAAATGAGCCTGAAAATGAAATATGAAGAGAAACTCTTGGTTTTCTCAGAGATTCAGGGTTTAAACACACGATTCACTGTCTGAGCTTTGCCAGGCAGCCCCCCAGGGCAGGAKGTGAATGATGGGACAGAGTAGGGCAGTGCAGCAGAGCAGGCAAAACCAGCTTCTTACCCAAATCCTCCTCAAGCAGCCTGAGTGCTTCTGCCGGGGGTGTTTTCCCACAAAAAAAACTAAATTAAAAGACATCCTCCTGGATGGATGCATAAGGCGTTCTTCACTCCTACTATTTTTGTGTAAAATGGTTCCATTAAGCTGGCTATAGCATCTTTTATTGACAAGCCCTCTCCTACTCCTCACAGCTGCTGTCGCTGCCAGAGCTGCTCAGTGACACAGCAAACACACAGAGTGACACATGGCAGTGCCCCGTGCCCTCAAAAGCCACATTTGTGACTCAGCCTACTGATCAGAGTGTTGGATTTTCAAAATAGGGGAGGTGCAGTGTTTTGCCTCCATGGTTCAAACAACCAGCAGCAGAAAAATGCACCTGGAAACTACAAATCAGGCAAGCAAAGCCTTGTGGTAGAATCATGAGGTTGCTACACCATTTTTCTTCTTCTAGTCCAGAGAGATTTTATTTCTGCTCCATTCATTCATGCTGCAAGTGAACAGCTTCAGGAAAACCTCTTCCTGGAAGTCCCAGGGATCCACCAATCCATTTAGAAACACAAAACCATCCTAGATGCAGCCTGCCAGWCTGCCATGGCTTTTTCATCTTCCCTTTACCATTAAAGGGGCATTTTCCCAGCCTGCAGGGATTTAGACTTGAGAAGAAACTCCCCATAATACGCCTTGAGAAATCACTGACAATGTACTCAGGAATTTATGCAAATTTGAGAAATTCCCAGAATAGGTTACAGTTAATGTGTTCTCAGGAGGCAGCCAGCAGCCTCCTCTTCACCAGGGGTGCTGGGAGAAGACAGACTGTCAGCTATTAAATGTCACCATACTGGGTCAGACCCTCTTTTTAGCAGATTTCTGGGTATGTCACAAACCACCCACAGAACAACATGATCTCAGAACACTGGATATTTTAGGAGATACTCAAACAGGAGCAGAGCTTTCTCCTCTCCCTTTCCCCACATCCACCTGTGGCCTCTATTCCTCTCTCGTGCATTAACAGGACTATGTGCTTTCCCATTAATAATTGTTTGATAGAAGTGTTGGTAATTCCACTGTTACTTTCTCCCTAGTTAATGATTATCYGGTGAATTCCTTGCTTTAAGCATAATAGAGAAAAAAATGTGGGGAAGGTGCAAATTCCTTTGTGGATCAGGCTGAGCAACTGGCCCCTTGGGGATGGGAGGTAGAGGTGCTCGTCATACAAAGAGAATTTGAGGACAGGACTACTTGTGGCATTACCTCTGTCTCTTTTTTTTTGGTTTTTTTTGGGGTTTTTTTTGGTTTTTTTTAGGTTTGTTTTTTTTTGTTGTCGTTTTTGGGTTTTTTTTTCTTTTTTTTTTAACAGGACCATCATTTTCTTTCACACAGAAATTCACCTGCAAACGCTCCTCTCTCATTCTCATTGCTGAGCACAACCAAGAGCACATGGACTCATCAAAATGATCCAAAACCTTTCCCAGATGASAGCAGCGTGGCCAGGGCCCCACAAACTTCAGCATCACACCTCATTTACACATCAAACCACGCCACAGCTGCCACCAGCATCCACACATGAAGGTATCAGATGTCCAGGCACCACTGGATGCAGCCACCAGCATTTTGCTTGGATTCCACTAAAGCCAATCCTTTAGAAATGGGCAGAAATTGCTTTGGACTGCAGCACAGAGCGACAGGTCATTHGTAATAAAGCTGCCCACTGGTGATGGATCATTTCCAAATGGTGAATTTCAGTGAAACTTGTTCAATTCACAGCCAGTCCAACAAAGAGCTCCTGTCTCGGGGCATTGCAGGGGGAAGGTGAGGGAGCACACACACACACACATGGCACCAGGAGGGAAATCAGCTCAGCATTTCAAAAACAAACACCCCGTGCCAAAGCCAAACCTCGGACTGCACACAGAAACCACGCACGGAGCAAACCCACCTTAACAACTGAGGGTTGACAAAAGACAGGAGGTCCTGGATCAGCTTGAAGAAGGAGCCAATTAAGAAGTAGGGCCCAAAGGTTCTCAGCAAAGCCTTGAGAAAGGAAGGTTTCYTGTTGTGCTTTTTGTCTCTGATCAGAACTTCTGCTTCCTCCGGGCTGTCACCAACATGATTCAGCATATGGTTCGATTTCTTCATGTATGACACGTCCTCTTTCCTGGGGAAACGAAATGAGGGACAGGAGATGAGTGACAAGGAGGATGGCACTGCCCTGTGTGAACAGCACTGCAGGAACACCCCAAAATCTGCTCCTCCTCTGCTCTGCTGCTGACCAACAGCAAGACTTCTGACACCATCAAGGTGTGCTCAGGATCAGCCACTCTTGTGCCATTGAACCTTGTTTTCTTCCCATCTGCAGATTTTATGGGGTGCACTCCACCAGCCACAAAATCAACCACCATGGGATGAGAATGTGGCCCAAAGGAGGAGGAGAGGAAGGGTTGACTTTCTTAGAGGACAAAGCTGGCCTTGGATCTCCAATTTTCTGTACAAGAATCCTCCAAGAGGTGCTGGACATCCCACACGAGGCAGCCTCACCCACTCCTGAACCTGTGTTTGCTGTTCAGTCAGGGCTGTGCTAAACCTTTACCCCTGTTGATCACACAGCTGAACCCCTTTGAGGAGACAGGCACTGAAACAGCCACAGCCCACTCAAAACACAAAGTTTTGCATCCCTGGAAACCTGAAATTAAGTACAAACCACGGCATCTCCAAAGCTGAGCCATCTCCAAGACATGGACAACAGCTGCTCAGATACTTCCAGGAGAGAAACCTTGGGTTTCGGTGCCTAAATTTCACTCAGTTGCCTAAATTTCACTTAGTTTTCACTCAATTTAAGCATTTAAACCCTGTTTGCACCCATTTCTTTAATCATTGGACTCAATAATTGTAGGGGTTTTTCCCCAACCTTAATGACTCCAAGATTCCGTGATTCCTTTTTTACTTTTCCTTCTCTCCCTCTGCCAAATCAACTAACGAAGTGACTCTTGCACATATTCTTTCAGACTGACTGACGAAAAACGGGCCAAATATGCCCAAAATGCTCTCTGGGGCTCCAGGTGGGTTTTGTAGAAGCCCCTTTGGGGTTTAGGTGCCTGAYTTCTGTTGCCCATCAACAAAGGGTGTGGGCTCTGGGAAATTATTTCCTCCATGAAACGCTCTCAAACATCAGCCTGGCAACCTTTCTGCCAGCAAATATCAAATTGCTGTTGTTTCCTGGGGGCTGTGGGACTGGAGAACAATTTCCTGAATGTCAGACAGGAAAGTTGAGTCCAGGTGGAGCAGGGAGAAGGAAATTAGTCTGGGGCACATAAGCTTTACAAGAAAAAACAGATGGAAAAGCCACCCTAGAAAGAGTGAAGACTTACCAGAAGGCATTTGAAAAATAACTTGTAAGTACTACCAAGTGAGGTTGAATTTATGATTTTTCATAAAGACTGTGTGGATTTTTTGGAGCTGGCTGGCTGCAGAATCCAATAATTCCAACAGCCTGCAAGCAGTCACTGTGATCACCATGGCTAACAGTCCACACGAAAAAGCTTGTCTACATCCTCTCAGAAAAAGCCATTTGAAAATCCCCAATGCCKTTGCAATAAAGTTTGAGGGCAGGGGGAGAACCCAAACCGGACAAATTTATTTTCCCTCCACCCCAGACAAAACAAACAGCGTTGTCTTTGTCTTCCTGATCAAACCTGGAGAGTTTTACGAGCAAAGCCCTGTTTTTCTGGCAACCAGACTGTTAAAACTCCATTGAAGGATTTGAAGAAACAAGAACTGCTCGCCCCTGGCTTTGTGCTATTAAAAATGTTTATTGCACTGAGCTAACAGCAGAGCAATGGTTCTCYTGCAGCTAAGAGTCCCAGAGGGAGAAAATGCACTTTGAGTGTTTACCYCACGTAGTTAGGTGAGGTCAGGTTTTCAGCAGCGTGTGGGACTGCTCACACCCAGCTTTTGAGCGTGTCTGGGTGCCAATATTTACAGCAGGGCAGGGGATAGGTGCTGATTTATCTCATGGGAAAACAGCTCAGTGTCTCAGTGGTGCTGACAAGGCCCKGCGTTTTCAGTATGTCTTCATAGGGCAAGTCTCTAAAATCAGAAGCTAGCTCAAAATTTTGAGGGGAAAATGCATTCCAGCTCTCTTCTCCATCCAGCAGAGCTCTAACTCTCTCAGAAAAAAATATCAGTAAACTGAGTAGGAGCTTCAGCCATACAAGCACAGAGAGGAGAAGAAAGGAAAAAAATACTCCTTGCGTGCTTTATTATCTATAATAACAGTTCAAATCCACACTGGTCTGTCCTGTAACTCATTAAAAACAAATTTATTTTTAGCAATTATTTAGCAGTAACTCACAAGACAGCTGTGAASCAAAAAAAGGTTTAGGAACAACAGAAATGTGATAATCATTACCAAAAAACAAGTGTAAAGCTTTAGCTATGTCAGAGCTGCAACTGATTAAGTTTTTTAAAAGAAATTACTACATGTACAACGAAAATACTTTTCACGACCCTTTCAGTATGTGTACAACTTGACACAGCATTTTTAATGTCACAAAAGCTTGCTCAGGGCAGATTTAATGAGAGTTAAAAGGRAAAAAAATATTAATGACTCATGAGCAACTACCACTAATATTATTTGACATGAAGTAATAGAGAATCCCTATTTATAACTGAGGAATAAGCAGAGCTTTTAGAGTTCTGTGAAACCCAGCAATCTGGAGTACACTGATTTGCTTTGTTTTTGCTCCTTTCCCCATCTTAGAATCATTAATACAGTTGCCACAAAATTCTACCTGAGCTAAATACGAGTCATAACTTAGAGCTAAACCCATTGCCAGCTGGCCCCGGTTTGTATGAATRATTTCCAAAATGCAATGAATCCCCTGACAAAACTCCAGGCACGGTTTCTGGTTTCCTAGCAGRAGTTTTCCTGGACACCAGGCACTCCTGCAGGATGGCTGGGCTCTTACTGTAAAACAGCCTGGGGGAATAAGATTTATGTCTGTGCAAAAAAAGACCAGAACCCAGACAATGCACGTTATTCCATGCCATAAAAACAGAGACATTAAGAAAATAATAAAAAAAAAAACAACACCAAAAGTAAAGCCTGAAGTAGAACCATAACACATCCACAYAGAGCATGAGTGGACAGCTGCTGGTGTTAGTGCTGGAAATATTTCAAATTTCAGCTGCAAAGTGCAGCTCTCCACATCATATTTAGCCTTGCCAAGAAAATTACAACTCTCTCCTCRTATTATCACATAATAGGGTCTTTCCAATTTGGCACGAGCATGCACAGATGAGAACAGAGGAAAGCCTCCACATGGAGAAGAAATCTCCACAATGAAAGGAAATGGAAGCGCGGGCCTCCTCCTTATTGACATTTTTCATTTGAAATGCACTATTATCACATCTATTTGCTTGGAAACATTTTGGACACCAACCAGTGGGAGAAGGAAATAGTTGCACAATAGATAATTTCTAAAGATCAGATCAGATTAGGACAGAACATGCAATAAGAAGGAAATCCTCTCCAGCAGGGACGTAACTGCATGCAAATTCTGACCCTCATCCCATTTCCATCACAGATTATGACAATTTTGCTGCTGATTTTTTTAGGCAACAGGAACAGGGTCTCAGCAATAAAGTGGCAGATTTTTCACATATTTTGAGTTTCCCATCTTCACTGCTGGGAAGTGAGGACTTGCTCACTGCTGAGATCCTTAAAGCTAAAAATACTGCCGGGCCAAAAAACTCAAGATGGAGATGACGAGGGATTCCTTTTGGGGTTTTGTGCCCAGAAGTTGTGCTCCAACATGCCCGGGAGGGATGCAATTACACACTTAAGACAACCACCAGCTCAGTGGTGAAAAGTTGTTCATTTTCYACCAAACCCAACCAACTCAACAGCTTCTCCTCACACGTCCCCAGCCCTTCCCCACATGGGAAGCAGCACCACCTGCCCACGGAGATTTCAAACACATAAAAAGCGTGTTGGTGGTGCCTGAACCCCACAGGGCTCCTGCTTTCCTCTGCTTCAATGCATTAAAATAATCAAATTCGACTATTAAGCACAGAAAGGTTGAAGAAGTATCATTTTCATGGGTGAGAAACTCATGGATGCTGTTTGTTCCCGTACTCACTGCTTGCACTCGGCTTTTTCTCGGTCCCACTCTTTGCTCAGTTGTCTCACGATGGTTTTGGAAGTGTCATCCTCGTTCAGCGACCACAAATCTTTKTCTTCCAGGGGCCTTTTGTACCCACGAATTGCCATGCTGCATATATGGGGAAAAAAACAGTCCARTTCAGTTTGGAAAACAGTATTTAAAGCACTGCCAGTAACTCTAGGACTATTAAGCTAACAAAAGCAAGAAGATGCTCCACAGAAAGGGAGATGGGAGAATAATTATCATCCTTTGTTCCTTTTATTGATGTTTGCAATTAAGGAAAGGGCATGACGTATTTCTGATTACATGTATTTTATTGAAAAAACACCACTTCAGAAAAAAAAAAAAAATAGGACAATGAAAACCGACTACCAGAAGCATTTRGATGGAATTGTGGTGTTAAATGGAAACAGTGAAGCTTTAGAATAGAAATTAATAAAGTCTATCTCGAATAACTGTCAGAGGTGAACAAAATGCAAAAGTGGAGCTCACCGGAGTTGAAGGAAAATGGGATTTCTCTGAAAACTACAGCTCCTCAGCCTTAAGGGGGATTTTGTCAAGGGATACAAACATCACAGCTGCCAAGAATCTCAATGGGGAAGCAGAACATTCTGGAAGTTTAGAAAGATCTCACCCTCTSACTAAAAAGAACTTTACAGGGCTGTTACCAGGACAATAAAATTACATGGGTGGAAGAATGAAGATCCCAACCACTGTGGAAAAACTGGGTCTTGACACRACCTTTGACAGCTGCTCCACTTCCTCACCACGCAGCAGCAGGCCCAGTCCCAAATTTGCATCTTTAATCCCCATTCCTTTTGTCAGCAGCCTGGGCTGGTGGCAATCATCTGTACACACAACCCAGCTCACCTTCCCTTCTGCACCRAAAATGTCCTTATGAAAAGGCATTCACCCGTGAACCTCACCAGGAAACAAAATGCACCCTCAGCTGGGTGAAAGGCTGCCAAAATTAATCTTGTGGAGCAGAGTTACACCTTGGTTCAGGTTATTCCAGCATGTTTTGAGCACAGCCGGGCTGCACATCCTATTTGTCATGCCACAGTTGCTGCCACTGCTCTGCAGGGAAAAAGTTTGGGGCTCTGTGTTTCTAAAAAGGCAAATATTCCGAGTGCTGACACCACTGGGGATGAAAGAGCATCCAATATCAACCACTCACAGAGGGAAAAATCTCTGTGCTGCTCACTCTGTGCAGATCACAGRCAGGGCTTGGGTTTGTCAGCTGTCCAACAGTGTGAAGAGAGAAACTCACCTTGTAAACCACCAAAACGTCAGCCTTGACAGGAAGCCTGAATTTAACTCTGGACATGGATTCTATAATGAAGTTATGGGGAGAAAAAAACAACAAAATAAATAAAACGCAAAATAAATAAAGCAAGACATTTTCCATGACTTTAACAGGATAGCAGTCTGGTTTGATCAGTTTTGGTATATTATAGGGTGCATTACATGTGTCGATGTACCTACGTCCTAATGAGACATAAAATTGATTTCTTTCATTTCCTATGTCACGCTGAACTCCTTTTATCTCTAAAAATTGCTTCCTCTACCGCCTTTAAATCACACCTATGAAGTRAAATGTCACTCTGCAGTTTCTGAGATGTTCATTTTAAGACATGAACTCAACTTCTCTCTCAGCTTGGTTCAAACACAAATCCAATTACAGAGACTATTATATGAATTGGAGATGAAATTTAACCTGTGACACCACTAATATCTTATGTTATTAATGTTTTTCCATATCTATTCTCAACACATATAGAACTCATTTATTAAGACAAACCTCCTGGATTATCCCTAACTCAAGATGAATGCTAAGCAAGTAGACCACCATATCCACCAAAAAAACCCCTCTTGAAATAATTAATATTACACTTCAGTGCTCATAAATGTAATTTACACTGCTGTGGAGCAGCAAGCACAATAGCTGCTTTTACCACACAGCTTCCAACCATTTCTGATGGCACAGATAATGGAAAAAGGCTCCAAACCTCAAAATTACTCTCCAWACCCAATGTTTTGTAAGAGGGTCACTAAGAACTGCCATCTCTATGACAATCCAAAGCTGCTTTCAATGACAAGTACTCTAAGTGGARCTCTCAAAACACCATATAGCCCGTAAAATCCAAATAAAGCAAAGTGAAAAATACTTACAGCATCTGTACTAGCAGGGGAAAAAAATGGAGGCTTCTCTTTAAAACAGGAAAGTATCAACTCGACGATTATCAAAGCAAAGTAGATGTAAAACGTGGTAAACCTGAACCTTTCATTTACATGGCCCTAGAGGGAAAAGAAACACCGTAAATGGTTGTTTTGATTGTACTTCCAAGCTCCCCAATACTCTCTCTTTTTTTCACTGCTTCTTTTGGCAATTCCTTTTTTCCTCTACAGCTGAATACTGCAAAGTAGTTCCTAGCAGGAATTATTTCACAAAAGTATGCTCGTACCCTGACAAGTGCCTAAGAACATGCTTATCTCCAAGCTTTTCATTAAATTATGTCAAGTTCAAAGTGCTTATACATCTTCCCTGCGTGCAGACACCCTCTGGAATCAGGCCTACATAACATCCTTTTAAATTACCTCTGGGGGTTCTTGCAGGATCATGTCTTAAGCACAGGAATTGTCAACCCAGATCAGAGAACAACSTTTTACTTTAACATCTTGTCACTGACAAGCTGAGAGTGTTAAATACTTTCCAGAAGAAGCTGCAGAAAAACCACTGCATTGCATAACAAGAGTTCCATCTGCTCTGGAGATATTTCCTTTCCTAATCATGAGTCTGCAGTTTACCTAARACTTCTTGCTGTGAGGATGTGCCCTTTATCCAGCTCTTTCATGCCCTAATGTCGYCCTGAATGTCTTCATTGCTCACTTAAAATGTTAAAGCCTTAAGTGCAACAGAAGGAATATTTGGTTCTGGGCAGCCACAGGAGGAAAAATGTTACCCAGACTTGTTTTAAGGCTCTGCACCCATAGTTTCAAGATGATTATGGATTCAAACATTGGTAGTCCAATATTTTTACTTATTAAAGCTGCCTCTAAAGTGGTGTTTGAAATGGTCTCAGCAGATTGCAGCTATTATCTGACAAAGTTCTGCCCAGGCTCTCATTTAAGGTTTAATTCAATCTCCGCTGGAATATTTACAACAGCCTGGTACAGGAAAATCCTTGTTAACAGCATAATGCTGCTAATATTACAAAAAAAAGCAAGAATGAAAACAAGACATCACCAAACAGAATCAACACTGATTTCACTGAGGAGAAGCAATCACCTTAATGTTTTCCAAGCGCTCTTTTTCTCTCCCAGCCTTTGATGATCTAATCACTGGAGCAATCTGCCTTGCCCTACTTAGTGAAATTTGTTTCTGTGAAAAACTTAACAAGTTTTCTTGCTGTGGGAGAGCCTGCTGTGTTTTCAAACAGGAGCCATAACAGCCCAGGTTTCTTTGCTCTCCCTCCAACTTTCTGTTCTCCATTTGCAGCCCCAGCAGAGCCAAAATGCTGCCCTCAGCACATCAGGCWCTGACACAAGGAAACCCGTGGAGCTGCCCAACGTGGCCAAGCTGCCTAAGCAAAAAAGGAACTTTATATATTAAAATGTGCCCTCTGCAATTACCACCCATCCCTGTTTAAGCAAAAGGGACAGAGAAAAAAAAAAAAAAAAAGGCAGGAGTCTGTTCATATAAACACAGGGGTGGTATTGCTCTCTCATGTCTAACAGGTTCCCAGCATAGCCCTGGGCTAAGAAAAATCTGCTTTTTGACACCGCCTGAGAAATCCAGTTCCCTTCCAGTTACACAGGTCTGAGTCGAGGCAACAGGACCAAGCTCCTCCTTCTCTCTGGCAAAACCTGGGCTCAGATCTGCCTCCAAACTGGGGTGATTCATTCTTTTCCCAGCGCTGTGGATGCCACATTTCCTGCTCTCCAAGTGCTAACAAGGCTGGCTCGTTACCTGTGCTGCTGCTGTAGTCATGATCTTTGACCGGAAAGGCCCCACGGCGCAGAGCACAGACAAGAACCAGAAGATAATGAGCACTCCAGAGGACTGAACTCCCCTCAGCCTTTCGTACTGGATCAGCAGAGTGGCTAAAAGCTGTGAAAGTAAATACAGGAGCACATGAGCACAACCCCATCCCATTTCTCTCCCTCTCTCCACTCTCACTCTTAGAGCCACCATGGACTGGAAGGACACCAGGACCTCTCTGAACTCAAACCCACCACGACCTCACACAGGTCAATGGCAAAACCTCTCTCAGGTTTTGAGCAGCAAATAACTCTGAAATAATTTGTTTTGCCAATTTCAGACCCACATCTCTAGAGTTGCATTTTCAAGCCTTTGCACCGAGGGTGAGAACAACCAAATATTAGCTACAAAAGTTTTAAATAAATGTAGGAGCTGCTGTTTCTCCAGGCCAGGTGGACCATCATGACATGTCTAAAAAATGAGATTTAAAAAACTATTTAACCAAGGAAATAAAAAAAACTTAATGGGCAAATTTTACCGCTTTATTTTTCATAAAACAACCACAAGCCTGTTTGTCATCCTAGGGAAAGCCAACTTGTTTTGTTTAATGGAGGAACAAACACCAGGTAACAGACACAGCTTCACAAAGTCCAATACAACACTGAACAATGCAYAAACCATGCTCTGCTGTTATCTCCCTGTTTAGGCAAAGTCATACCCAAATTCTCTCCAGACAACACTGGAGAAATAGGTGAAAGCAGGCTGGGAGGCAGAACAATCTCTCCATTATAAATATTTTAATTTACACAGCTGAATCTACTCGAGAGAGAGAGATTTGTGGCTCTGGCCTTTTCGGTAACAAAATTTGCTTCAGTAATGCAAATACTAATAATYCAGTCAAAAGAGGTCAGGACAAGGCAATGAATGCAAAGGGGCTCTTCATCCTTCACCTGCCTAAGAAAAAGTTAATTCATATTGGCCACAATGAACAGAAAGAGCTACRAACCACGGTGATGCCAACGACCAGAGGAGTCACAAAATAAACTGGTGGAGGGGTTCTGTTCTGCAGGAGCTCGTGGAAGGAGTAGAAGAGATCTGCCCAGCTCACACACCACAGCAGGACACCAAACAGCTGAGAGGAGGCAAACAGAAACAGCATTTGGTAAACTCCTCTCCAGGGGCGGTCGGGGAGCTAAAAAAAACCCCATTCTGATTCACAGATTCCCTGCAAAACAAAACTGTGTAAACACCATAACAGCGCTGATCAGCTGCAGCCTGATGAACTGTCCCACTGCACTCAAACCAAATCTCATCTCAGCTGCTTTCGGAGGGATTTGCAATCACAACCAGCAGAAAGATTAATGTACTTGCCAGGTTTTTTCCCTCTTTTCAGTTTTGATTGGAAACACAGGCAGCAGCCGGAGCAAAGGCAGACATGCCCTGAAGCAAAAGTTTGGTATTTTTCTCCAGGAATAATCCCACTTCTCTAATGGCCTATGGAAAGTGTCTTCCTTGCTTTTCTCAGACCCAGCCACCTATAGACCAGGCACCTTTTAAACACAAGGTGCAGATGAAATGCCAGTGCTATGGCATGGGGAGAGTGCCTTGAGAAAACCCTTCTGGTGCTCACCTTCACGGTGAGATAAAACTCCCACCAGACCTACCTTGAGGTCTTTGTTTTGCAGTTTTCAGCAGTTTAAACCTTAAGGAAGGGTGAAGCAGCACAGGGAGATTGCTCAAGGCAGAGCAATCAATTCCTCTCTCTACCCAGAAAGGTGAGCTCGGATGGATTTCCTTCCTCAGAAATCCATGTGTACACTGCTTATTCCTATGAGCAAGCTCTTGAACACAATAAATCAGAGGGAATTATGTTTAAACCCCACTGCAGCAYTTCCTTGGCTGCTGGACTGATAAAAATGAACTCTAGAGGAGTTCTCACCGTTTTGAACCTGCTCAGCACGGACAGAACGATGTAACCCCGCTTGTGGCGCTTCAGGTAGAGGAGGTAAAAGGGCAAAGCACTCCAGAGGTAAATGCTGGGGATCCAGGCCAGGATGGTGTTCTGGAAACACGGGGTCAGGTCTGGATTATCCGTGTGGATCGTGAGGTTTGAATCCTGGAAGAAGGATGAGACATTCATTAGGAGAGAGGCAGGAGTGCTGCCAAGGGGAAYATCTGCTTRGATRRAGYYGTGTCCAGACCCCGATGGAGTCAGCACATGGCCCCAGTGAAAGATTTCCCAAAATACCCATCCTGAGCACTTGTGGTCAATCTGCTACAGTGGAAGGGCTAAGTGCAGCTATAAATACTGGGCAGAACCTAAAAAAATTAAAGATTTCTGCCCTCCTGTATTCCAGAGCTGGATTTGTATTTTGCAGCAGCCAAACCTTTCATGTTTCTGTCTTTGCCGAGGCTCAGTCACACGTGCTGATAACACGATATTCCTCAGGCATTCCCAGCTTGGAGTGCCTCTGCTAAACAAAGCTCTTGAGGCAAAATCCTCCACTTGAGAATTCGTCCAGCACTGGAGAAAATGATCAGATTTAGATCAACCTCGYGCTGACCTGGGAAAATCCCCTCCATGTATGACTAACACTTTGTCCTTCTTACTCATACGCTTCCAACTTTAATTACTTCCCTATTCTAAACAAAGGCAAGAGGAATGCACTGAACATTCAGGTAGGAATCAGGTTTTCTTGGAAATCTTTCAAGCTTTCCATCTGTGACCCTAGACACCACAATCCACACATCCCCTTGTGCCTAAGGATCTGAATGCACCACATGCAAACACAGTTACACAAGTTCAGACTAAAATAGAACCTTCAGCACAGKGAAGGGCAACTTGGTTTTAATCAAACCTACTGGAAATTCACAACTTGGGTCTYGCCATCTGATGTGTCATCTTAAATGTGGTAGATAAATACCCACTTGCAGGGAATGCAAAATGACTTTGTTGTACCGCCATTAGCAAGATGATGATAAAACTCAGATATCTCTGGTTCAAATACACCTTATCTCTGCCCTAGAACAATTTATGTAATTATTTTGGGGYGTGAGCTGTCAGCAGAAGTGTTTCAGTTACACTGAGACACTTCTCATGCCTTGCAAGTGATAGACTACTCTGAAAAACYAATTCCTCAAAAGTATTTCCAGTCCTCCTTTTGTTTACCAACACGAACGAGATCGAATCATGAAAGCAGTGGCTGATTTCAGGGGAGCTGAGGAGCCACAATCTGCAGAGAATCTTTCCATTTCAGTGATGATCTGTCAGAGGGGACGTGCATCACTGAACCTGTCCACAAACACACCGAGGAGAGGAGCTCGTTAGGGGTAATGAGGCTGCAAAGKCTTGGCCGGGGGTCAGGATGGTTTGGCTGAACTGTGACACGTTTGTCACTCACTGCTTCAGCTTTGGCAGCGCTGAAGGTTGGCACAAATCCACCGGCTCCACATCTGAACTGCGCCCTTTGCAGCAGCTGGTGCCTCCCCAGCCAAGAAATGGCTTTTTTTGGGAGGCTCTCAGCACCCAGCGGGATAAAAACAGCCCCAAATTACCTCAACAGGTTCGTCCAGACCTCGGGCAAACTTCAGCCACAGATCATCAACACAGGGGCAATTAGGCAGCAATTCAAACACAAGATCAAAACCAAGCAAAACTCCAGCCCCACATTCAATTTCRGTGTTTTCCTCCAGCCAGCAGGTCTCTGGCACCAGAATGGATGATAGCATTTAAAGAGCACCCATTTTTTTGGCTCATCATCAAAACATTTCAGCATCTCTAACACAATAAGCTCCTCTAGCAGCCACCCTGCCTGGGGCAGGAGATGCCCTGTAGAAGTCTGGAGCTCTTTAGTTCCCAAGTAGGAGCTTATCTRCTCTCATTTATTCAACAAAATACTAATTTCCTCTTTAAATTACATGTGGTTTAGCAATGTCTTGAGCATGTTTGCAATTGTGTTCCTTTGGCTTGCTGGAAAAAATCCTGGAAAAGGAAAGCAGGAGAAGAATAGCWATAACTGAAGCACAGAATGAAATAGAGACTCTGTTTAAGGGAAAAGTTATTGAGAGGGGGGAAAAAAACCCCCACTTTTAATTKAAACCTTTCCTTTAAGACCAAAATGTCCAGGAATGGGTTTATGTCTGACAGCAACCTAGAAACTGCCCCAGATGTCCATTAACTTCTGAACTGAACACAAGCTGCCTATTGTATCCAAGACACAGACTGCAGGGCTGCCAAGCCATTGGAAGGTTTTCATTAACTCTTATTTAAACAAGGCAAAAGGCTTGCATTTCTGAATGTAAAAATGCAGCTGGCCAGAAAACAAAAATTCTGTCCTTAAAAAAAAGAAAAAAAAAAACAAAAGTAAGATTTTGAGATTCAGTTGAATTATCCCTGAGAATAAAAGTGGAACTTTTCCAAAATTATGTGAAACTACGGGAAGCAGCACCCATGTGATGGCCAAGAAGAGCCTCCTGCTTCCATGGCACATGGGAACAGGGATGTGGGCTGAAGCAGAGACCCATGGCCAAGGTGACAGGACTGACTCCRGGCTCCTCAGTGACATTTTTCCAGGTCCAGCTCCATTCTGGACCAGATAAATAAGCTTTCCTGGACAAGCTTTGTTTCTGTAAGGATCTGTTTCTGCTCTGAGAGCAGACTGCTCCCATTCTGAGTAGGAGAGGGGTCCCTATTAGAAGACACAGTRCCTAAAGCATTTAAGTAGTGGAATTCCACACTCTCCTGAGACCAGACTGGACTAATGCTGCTGTGTGTCCTGGGATTGAGTTCTGAAGTATTTAATTTTTTTAATTTATTTTTATTTCTTTTTCTCCTTAGTAGCTGATACAGCGCTCCTTCTCTCATTTTTGCTGCCTCTCTTTGCATTACAGCGATGTTATTATTGCCWTAATTATATTTTATTTCAATTATTAACCTGTTCTTGTCTCAACCCAYGGGATTTACCTTTTTTCCAATCTTGTCCCATCCCAGCAGGGAAGTGGAGGGAATGAGTGAGCAGCAGCTGGCTGGGGTTAAACCATGCATGATGCCATGTGCCATGCTGCAGGGACTCTGCTATGAAATATTATTATTACTTATAAATCCATGAATCCACAAGTTGYGTTTCTTACCAAGCTGGAACCGTTTTCACAAAGCTGGAAGTTCTACTTAATGCCTTCAAAAATCACCACACAGACAGCACAGTGGATATTCCAACATCCACTCCAACCCTCACCAACTCATTTTGAGTCAGAATACGACACAAAGGCTCAGGACAAYCTCTCCTGACCAAGCCAACTTTGTCCCAGATTGCTAAATACCCTTCAGTGCAGCAGTAGAGTCACAGAACTCCACCCTGGAGGACAAACACGAGAAGCAATGGCTGGAGGGACCCAGCAGCCCTCGTCCCCCTGTCCTTAGGGCTCCTGCTTTGATCTGGCTTTGCCTTTCCATGTTCCAAACTCCATCCTGGGAAGCAGAGCAAGTTGGAATGGTTCTGAGGGTGAAAACACCCACCTTGGGCTGTCTGGGTGTGAGGGTTTTCTTTGGATTTGCTGCTGGAAGAGGCGTGACACTGATTTTGGGTAGCAGCTTGTCCCTTGGCTCGTGGCTCTGCTCTCCAAGAGCTGCTCACCTTCCCCTGGACACCACAGCAGTGCCTTCAGTGCCAGCCCATGGAGAGCACCCTGCAGGCAGCTCTGCCACCCAGGGATGTGCTGAACCATCCACAGAAACCTCACGGGGGGAATTACTCAGCAGAAAATGCTGGGAAACACAACTTTCTCCAGGAAACTCCTCCCAAGGAAAGCGCAAGGACCAGCACGTCCATCCCAGCCAGCAGCGCTGCCATCCCACTCCCACAAACAAATCTTACAGACAATAACCTGTGACCTGCTACTAAAGCAGAGTCCCACCGTGCTCTGTGGCTCCTCCTGACCGCCAGCTGAAGGATCCTTGGATGCTGGAGGCTCTGCTGGAGACACAGCACTGCAGGAATCACCWGCACGCTGCCCTGAGCTCCTTGGGCGCACAACTCACTAAATCCTCCAGTACTGAAACACAAGGCCAACACCCATGGGAAGAGATCAGAGATGCTTGTTAGAGCTTCCCAGCAGAGAAGGGGTCCCCTGGAGCCTAAAACTGATAAATTAGTGGGGCTTTCTGCTCATCAGTGAGGGATATCATTGACAAGGACCCTCGCRACAGCTTTCACTCACATCCATTTTCCAGTCAGCCTCTGGATAAACACAATCCTTGTATTAAGGGCCAGGACTTGCATTTAAATGACCAGTTTTAAATACATAATCTTCATTTAAGGGAARGAATTCAACAGGGGAAGCTCTGAGCAGCATTAAATCTGCTCTAACACTTAGTACTTTCTATTACGCTTTCCCCGCTGGAAAAGAATGTTGCCATTGAAAAAGCCATCCTTAAAACCAAAAGAAATAAAAGTTTAGGGCCACGTTTCTTGGGCTTCCTGCACATCATCCATAAAAGCATTCAAAGAACAAACAGAGAGCCTAAATCTAGGCTGCAAAACAGGAACAGGGAAATTCCTGTCTGTCCCTTTCCCAAAATCCCCAGATGATGTTAACGGAGCTGAAAAGGACCAGCTGGGAGTCTGGTCTTGAGTTTGAGTCCAAATCAACAACTTCTCCACTGCAGAAGCTCAAAATGAAGCTGCCACTCACTGGCTCTACCCATTATTGATGCTGCAGTAACTCTCCTCAAACAGGAACAGAGAGCGTCCAGACCCCAGGGAAGAGTCACAGCACCTCTGATGCGCCAAGCATCATCTCCCTTAAACGAACAGATTAATTTCTAACTTTCTCCAGCTCCAGAAGAATGCTGAAAAGCACAGGAAACACAAGCCCAGCCTTTATCTGCTGGAAGGTGAAGGCCACGGGGCTGATGTCATTCCCASCCTACCCAAGGCTAACACAAACGCTATCAGCGATTCCGTGTGTGTTATCACTGCTTTGCATGTTCCAGGGAGATTAACAATCGGGCTGGAAAGCTGGCAGGGAAGGTACACATCCAGCAGGAAAGATAGGGAAGTGAATAACTGAAAGTAACAATGCTTTCCTGTGCTACATAAACAGGGGAATGGTTTCTTGYGAGGAGCAAATTGTTAGAGGGGTTTAAAATGCAAAGCAGACTCTTCCTGCCCTTCTTCTGCCCTTAAGKGTGGTCAATACCCTGCCAGGGGGGTTCACTTGCACAGCCTGGGGGGAAAAATATAAATAAAAGGGAAAAAAAATAATGAAACGGAAAGAAATAAAAAGGCTGTCTTTCTGTTGGCTCTAYCACACTGCCTCCTCCCAGGAATGGGGATGGCTCTGAACTGCAAAAAACTGCCAGGGCTCAGTGTTGGCTCCAGCACAGACTCCACCTCAGCCCCTCCATGTCTCACCTCCCATTCCACCTGCTATCCATCTCTTCTGCTTGGTCCCTGTTCATAAACCCTCTGGGGCCAACTCTAAAAGTCATTTTAGGGCATAAATGCCAGCACACACAGCTCCAGGCCTCCAGGAGGCTGCCAGGTTGAAATGGGCTTTTGAGAGCACCACCATCCATCCACATTTCCMAAGGAACAGTGCCACCCTGGCAGAAGGAGCTGGATGCTTCATTAATCCCCAGAGGCTGCTGCACAACYCAATTCCTCCTCCTGATTACAGAACAACCTTTCCCCAGCCTGGTAAGGGCAAGAGGTAACAACATTCTTCACTGCAGCAACACTGCTCAGAAAAAAAGGTGGGGTTGAGGGGCATAAACACAGCTCTGCATGAAACACACAATTAATAACCAGAAATGCTGTTTTTCTGTTTTACAAATGCTGCCCCAGCTCTCTACYTAAGTGAAGGACAATGTGCAGGATGCTCAACGTTCTTTTCCAACAGTAAAAGGATTTTTAGTGGCTTATTTTAATGTCTGACTTATTTAAATAAGTCTGGCACAAAGCCAGRGCCTATATGAGTTAGTTTATGATTGTGGAGTAATTTGTCACAGGTTTTTGCTCRGTTTGATGACGCAAATGGCACCAACCACGCCGTGCACTTGAGAGCTGGGGGCTAGACACCAGCACCAGACAGCAATTTGCTTTTTTATTCYCCTTTTAGTTTTTGAGTTTTAAGATTAGATGTTCAGAGCTTCTTTGCTGTCAGGTACAAAAGCAAGACARGATGAAGAAAGGCAGGTTCATGTTCAGCACAGCCAGAGAAGCCCAGGTAATGGGGCTTTCAGAAAAACACCTGCAGCTTCAGGGAGAGAGTGAAAGAGACCACACTGAACATATGGATCTGAAACAACATACACCTAAAGTAAAAGTAAAATCCATCTATTTCTACTCAGTCCTGTTGCTCAGGCAGAGGGACATTTTTCAGTAGTGGAGGGGAGGGCATGGTGCAACTATAGAGGAACAAATGCTCAAAAACAAAYGCAAGATTAAGAGGAAAATGAAACAAAATTATCCCTTCATAAGAAAGCTCCTGACTGTCTTTTAAAATTGCCCAAAGCCATACACTACTGTGAAGAAAATATTCTATTAATGGCATCATCAAAGGCTCTTCCTATGGCCTTATGCAAGCACAAATAGGAGTGGGTGCCCTGCTGCAGACCAGTGTGGTGTTGGCTGTGGGGGGAATATTCTTGATTTGAGCCATCCCATTTCCTTTCATGCAAGGGAATCTGGTTGATTCAAGGATCTTCATAAATGGAACTCAATTAAAAAGAGACAGGAACAGCTCAAACAGCTGAAAGTGAAACACTTTTTCCCACTTTCCCCACTGTAACTCCACTTTAATCCAGCTCATCCAGTTGGGCTGATGTACACTAATAATAAAAGGGATTGTCACAAAAAAAATTGCCATCAGCGCTGCTCTGAGAGCASTTGGAGGAGATTCTAGAATAAAAATCATTCAACTGGAGGGAAAAGGAGAGAATTTCTTTCAATTGCACAAACGTCAAAAGCACCCTCTGAAAGTTTCAGAAAGAAAWGAGAAACTATTACTTCTGAAACTGAATGACTTTTGACTTTTGAAACAACTCCCATGGAACAGTTTCTCTTCTCCATCTCCTTCATTCCTCATTCTGCTCTGGTTCAGGGGCTTTGTGACRCCAGCACGTGACATTACTGTAAATTACTTGAATTTTATTGCATTGACTTCACCTCTACGTTAGAGATTAGCACAGGGACGAGGTGCCAGCTCAGCCAGGGCTGCTGCTTGYACAAAAGCCTGGGCACATTCCTGGGAAGATCCCTGGCTGCTTGCCACCCTGCTCTTGTACAGCCCAGCCAAGGAACTTGCCCTGGGTAATGGCCCATTGCAGTCACAGCGGGACCGGGAGAAAAATCGAGCGTGAGCTCGCTGGGAAAAAAAAAAAAATTAAAAAAAAAAAATCAAAGATCTCGTTTAATGGGTTTTTCGAAAGAGTTTTTTTAAAATTAAATTTTAAACGCTAATAGTCTCCTCATTTCAGCACATTACAAATTTGCACATGTTGAAAGGGAAGGATTATCTCTCCTGTGACACAGCAATTTGCCTACCAGGTAGCTGAGGCCATCTCAGAATGCTTCATGTCCCTAAGTACAGCGATTAAATTTTAGCTTCGTTTTAAGGAGCTCCTCATGCACCTCAGATTTAGCTCCATTTAGTTCCATTTCTTTTCAGGAGGCAAACTTTGCAGCATTCCCAAATCCCAGGAACCACAGCCATCAGCTGTGTCACRTAAAACGGCCCAGGGAGGAGTGGTTGTGTTGAAAGCTGAAGAGTTTCATTAATTGACACCGTCAGAGGACTCAATTGGTACTGGCAGCTTTCACTGGTATCGAGTTTTGCTCACAGCTCTCAAATCCAGACTTTGCCTTTCCCAAAAAGTGCCAAATGTGGGCTGTTTGACTGCACAGTCCATGCCATTCACACACAAACTGCAACAGGCCCTGGCTAATACTCCAAATCCAAYGCTAAATATTTATATTTATATTGCTCCTGACATTGAGAATCTGTGGCCCAAATCCATCAGCAACAGCTTCCATTCAACTCATGTCAAGAATCTGAAATACTCGGAGAATCTGAGCTTGAGTACTTAATTGCTTCCAAGTTCAGGAYGTTGCCAACCCAGCCACCCTTTGAGAAAACATAATTTCATAGATTTGATGTCTGAAGGGGCTGTTAAAGTCACCCAGTGTGATCTCTCACCTGACATGAGAAAGAACACAGGTACCTGATGCAGTTATTTGTGGAGAGATTTATCGGAGTGGAGCTCAGCTGAAGTTGGATGCATTAACAAAGATTATGTGGAGATCTGTATCGTGTTTAAATATCTGTAAACAGTGAACATTCTGTGTTTAGCACAGGGTGGCAGAAGGGGAAGCTCAAACATAAACAACAGCCAGTCTGGACCATACCACCCTACAGCAGGAGCCTTCCTTGGCAGTGATCTCCTACCACCTTCTGCTTCACTCATCCTCTGCTGGGACAGACTTAGCTGAAAATATAATAGAATCATTAAAATTAGATGGTTTATTATTCATTTAAGGCCAGGGCACGTAAATTGTGGGTGTTTTAAATAAACTTGTACACACGTCACAAGTAGTATACTATTTGTCATTTTTTGAAAGAAATATAAAGCCTTACTACAGCTATCCTGAGTCATCTTCAGCCACAAAAAAAAAAAAAAAAAAAAAAAAAAAAAAAAAAAAAAAAAAAAAAAAAAAAAAAAGAAGCATGATGCAGCAAAAGGGGAAGTTATGCAGAAGGGAAACTTGTTGCACTTCAAACCAGCAGAGCAGGAAAATGCATTTCCAGAGAGCAGAGTGACTTTTAACCCAAATCTGCCAAAATGTGACAGAATGACTCAAGGTGAAGGAACACCCACAAACCTRAAGGTTAAAGGGGTGCTCTGTATGGGACTATCCCAAAGCCCAGACTGAGGTATTGTTTACTCTTGAGAGTTGCTGCAACTTCCTGCTGGGTTACTCAAGAGCCTGTGRATGGAGAAGGAGCCAGAACTCCACGTGCGATGGGGGAAAGCAAGAGGTCTGGCAGGATAGGACAGAGGGTGAGCAAGGAAAGTGAGCTGCCAGCTGAGCAGGATCAAAAGGAACTGGGATGTTGTGGTCTCCCCTTTAAAAGCACTTTTCTCTCATTTCCCACTGAAACATGAAGTTCTAGTTAAGCCCAGGCACTCAGCCTGCCTGCACACCAAGGTGTTTGTTTGCTCCTCACCCCAGCATCACCCATCAGCACTGCTGAGCACCTGATGTTTTAATCTCACAGCAGCCACTGTGTCATTTCTGACCCAGAGAGGCTGCAAAAAAAAAAAAAAAACCAAAACAAAAAAACCAAGGTGTCTCTCCACTGGAACAGAATTTAGCTTTCCAAGTTAGTGCTCTTTGAGTCAAAACACTGCCCAGGAGATCACTCTGCTCACGTTTCACTACAGTGGAGGGCACAAGCAACAAAAAAGTGATCATTCACYGGTATCTGCTTCTCAAAACAGAGATTGTGGGTCACGTTAATTGGCACGCCCAGTTAGCACTCTTACTATCACACAGCAAATATGTGACACAATAAATAGGAGGTAATTACGGGCACTGGTGAAGAACACACCTAAGGCCTGCCTTGTGTGGGTATGTGCTATCACATCCATCTCCTCCTCAAAGGAATTCGGCATGGGAACACAGAGAGGAGATATTAACAGCTCAAGCAGACAGTATGATTCCAAGTGTTCAGATGAAGAGGTTGTTCATACTGCATTATGAAAACATAATATTCCAGTTGTTCCTCTTTTATTTCTAAATAACCTACATTTGTACCAGCAATTTGCTGATTCCATGTTCGAAAGGCAAAGCACTAGCTGGAAGCCAAAAGCTTTTATAGATTTCTAATGTGATCTACAGCGTTCCCTTTCATTTCTTATTTCTGAAGTGGGTTGAACAGGAAATTATTTTGCCTCTGCAAAAAGAACCCACAAAAAAAATGCAACCAGTAAAATTTCCAGCAGAATTCCCCACCCTGAATCAGGGTCAGGAGTTGAAACCTTAGCACTTCCAATAAGCCAAAAAAATTCCAAGATAAATCAATCATCTGTTAAAGCTGATACATTTCAATGTAAACATTTTCATTAGCCAATTCTGAACTATTTTGTTTTTATTCTGATTCCCTTTTAACAGAACAGTATTGTAGCTGGTTTAAACTCCAAAACAAAGAACCATTTAAATTGGAACAGCATGTTTCCTTTCACTCTAAACAGCCTTAAAACTGACACCAATATGACATTCAGCTTCCAAAAATATCTACATTTTATTTGACAGAAAATGGGGAGTCTAAGTTCATCAGCTATGAAAAAGTGAACATTAATACTGGTTCACATTTTATCAAATTCTTGTTTTGAACTGCAAAGGCGGGCACCATTCATTAGTTTGGGGCACAGCCTTTCACCTCATCCTCCCTTCTTCAAATGCAGCATGAGAAATCCCAGCTTTGGTGGGCAGGTTGCAAATAGAAGCCTGTGCCTGCATTTCCTTATGGACCAACTTATTTGCACAGCAAATCATTTCAAGGTGGATGTCATCTACCTGGCTGTCACTTAAAATATCCCATAAAATCAGTGCACCATGCACACTGCTGCGAAGAGAAAATACTGCCAAAAAGAGGGTGGTCACTGTGCTCAACCTGCTGGCCCTGGAGTTGTTAAGTGCCATTTTAAAAATCAATTAAACAGGTGGAAAGTTGTTCTGACCCCAAACAACTCTGGAAGAAGAAAGCAAACAGGCCCACAGAGATCACAGATAGCCCAGAGTGCGGCACAGAGGGCATTGTGCTGGTGCTGGAGTGTAACAGCACAGCATAAAGCACAGAATGATGCATTTACTTCATTTCAAACCAGGAAAACAGTCTGGATATTTACACAAAAATATCAATAAACTGCTACAAGAGCTGTTGGGCTACCAGCCTTCCTTGAGAACCTAAGACACGCTTCTGGAGGCAGCCAAGAGACCAGGGAGCAAAGTCGATCTGTTTGTGCTTGTTCCTGCTCTAGAAGTGTTTATAGTGGAAATAACACACGAAAATACTTGTTTGAGCAAGCTTATCTGCCAACTGCTGTGGCAGAGAGAGTGCAGAGAGCTTGGAAATGAAATACGAGCAAAGAAATGTAACCAAGTGGCTTAGGAGCCAAAGTCCTCTTTTAAATGGTGATGTTGGGATAGATACTGAAAGATAATTAGCGATGTGAGGATGGAACTCAGCATAAAGTGCTCGGAGCCAACTGCTTGGGCTGTCCTGTAGTAGCTTTCCAGCAGTGATGCAACTTCAGACATTCCTTTTCATTCCACTCCTCATTTAAAAAAAAAAAAAAAAAAAATTCTCCCTTGAGCTAAACCAGTATAAAAGAAATGGCCACACAGAAACTGATTCATGGCGGGGCAGTTCCGGATTCACCCTACACGCTCAAATCCCCAGGGCTCCTCACGGTCTGGGCGCCTGCCCGGGCAGCAGAGAGGCGGACAGGACAGCACGCTGGGGAAACCCAGGAGCGGCACTTACACACTCTCACCATCAGAGCACAGCACGGCAGCGATTTCCAAACTTTTGTGCTCGCAAACCTTCAGTGCCCGCTGCAATCAGCCTGCCCAAGGGGCTGAGGGCTCCGAATAGTGACAGAAGTCACCGCAACCTCCGGGGCTGGGCACAACCCTCGGCTGCCCAGGAACCCATTCCCTCTTTCAGCAGTAACAAAGCACCGAGCGCGGAGCGCTTTGCCACGCACGGGAGCGACTCGGGAAAGCCCAAAACACGCTAAGAACAGAAAAGAACAGCCCCGCGTTCATCGCTGGGCGGTCCAGAGGCGGACCATGCTGCGAGAGCCGCATCCCCCSGGGGATGCTCTGAGCGGGGGTCTCGGCTCTGCTGTGGAGATGCTGAAGGGCGAACAGAACAGAGCGACCCGAGCGGAGGCACCGCAGCGCTCCGGGACAGCCCCGCACCGAGGGACGGTGCCACCGAACCCCCCAGCACCGGGGCACGGCTCGGGGAGCCCCGGGCGGAGCGGGCACGGCTCGGGGAGCGCCGGGCGGAGCGGGCACGGCTCGGGGAGCGCCGGGCGGAGCGGGCACAGCTCAGGGAGCCCCGGTCCCTCCGCGGGCCGGCGAGGGGAGGGCAGGGAGACGCTTACCCAGAAACGGGAGCCGCAGAAAGCCTCCATGGCCGCGGCGGGGGCGCGGAGCTGCTGCCGCGCTCGCCGGGCACCGGGCGGGGGTAGGAGCCGGTTCCTGCCCCGCTGGGCGGGCCGGGGGCGGAGGGGCCGGCGCTCCCCGGCACACCCTCCCYGCGGGCGGCGGGAGGAGCCCGCACCGCCCGAGCCGAACCGCCCCTGCCCTGGGCGGTGGAGGAGCCGGCTCCGAGCGGGGGCTGCCCTTCRTCTGCCCCGCACACCGGCGGGGACATTCCATCACCCACGGTGACAGGATGGGACAGCCACAGCCCTGCGCATGGAGAGGAGGGGCTTTGGTGGCACCCACGTGTCGAGAWTRTGAGTGACMCATCCCTGGAAGTGTTGAARGCCAGGTTGGACASGGCCCCGAGCAAMTTGGTCCAGTGAATGGCATCTCTGCCCATGGCACGGGGTTGGAACGATGCCATTTTAAGGTCCCTACCCACCCAAATCATTCTATGATTGAAGTGAAGGGTGTGCTGAGGGGTGGGCACCCAGGTGGCTGTGCAGAGGTGGGGCACCTGTGCAGTTTGGGCTGACCGTGTCCATCTGTCCAGACCACTCAGGCCAATGTTGACAGGGTGGAGAGGCTTCTTGTCTCCCCAGCAGTGCAGTGTGATCTCCCCAGCAGCWCCGAGATGAGCATCACATGGCATCTCCATCCATCTCCAGCCTCTGTCTGCGTGCTGATTGCTTCTGCTGTAGACACGTGGTCAAACCCGTGGCGTGGATCCMTTTCCCAAAGCCTTCAGTCGATAAATTTCCGTGATTACGAGTAACTAACAGGTTTTGTAGTGTAGCATCTTGGACACAATCTGGATTTCACCTCCCCGTGATGCAGAAGCACTGTTTGCTTTCCTCTTTATTAGGACTTCTAAAGTATTATTGACCTTCCAACACCTGCTGTTTGTTCACCCACTTGCTGCAGCATCTGGTTCAATTAACATCAGCTCACGCAMAGCAGCCCTGCTGCCACAAATCTGCCTCAATATTTTAAGGGTTTGAGTTTCTCTCCTTGCTGGAAAGGTGAAGAACCCACAGGTAGAAGGGCGTGGTCAAAAATGTTCACTAGAACGAAAAGGAGAAGAATAGAATCATAAATCAGAGAATCATAGAAACATAAATCAGAGAATTATAGAAATATCAATCAGAGAATCATAACATCATAAATTAGTGAATCATAGGAACACAAATCAGAGAATCATAGAAACATAAATTTTGGAATCATAGAAACACAAACCAGAGAATCATAGAAACAGAAATTTGGGAATCATAGAAACAGAAATCAGAGAATCATAGAATCACAGAATGGTTTGGTAGGAAGGGACCTTAAAGCTCATGTGTTTCCAAACCCCTCTCATGGGCAGGGATGCCACCCCCTGGATCAGGCTGCTCAGGGCCCCTGGCCTTGAACACTTCCCGGGATGAGGCATCCACAACTTCTCTGAGCAACCTGTTCCCGTGCCTCAGAGAAGGGCAGCGCTGCTGTGTGCCAAAATTATGTCATCCCTGAAGAAAAAATATTTTGCTAATCTTTTCTGGAGACACTGGGACTGTTTCCCACCCAATCAGAGGAAGCCATGAGCACTGCTGAGAATTTGCTATCGACGTTCACTGTAACCTGGCTAAAGGTGTGCTGTTCTCATTAGTGTGGGAAGATAAGCTCTCGCCCAAGATAAGGTTCTCGGGTGATTGCCTGCAAGATCTGAAATGTCAGACTGAGCCAGGCTAATCAGCACAATCACATTGCAGCCCTCTGCAGGAAACACCAGAGGAGCCCTCGCCAACTGGGTGAGGGAGATCCTCTAAGGACACGGAGGGGTTGGCCTTGCAAGGCTCACAGTGAAACTCTTGTTCTGCGAAATTGCACCGCAATAAAAGTCTCAAGAAAACACAGAAATGGCTGGGAGTTACTCCTTTATGGCTCTTTAAACCTCCTCTCCTGCAGCAACCTGTGAGAGCAGCTGCTCCAAGGGAATTTGATAACTCCTGACATATGGATGTGCTCCACTGGGTTTCTTGCACCAAGGGAGCAGGATTTGGTGCGGTTGGAGAACGTGACCGAAATTAAGACCAGCTCTGACATTATGAGATGTCACAGGTACAGAGGCACCTCACAAACAGCTGCTCTGGGCTGTGTGTACAGGAGGGGAGRGGTTTATTTTATCAGTGTGTGCTGCACAGTCCAATTGACAGKTGAATTAATTCCCGATTAAATTATTGACTTTGGTGGTTCTGTKGAACCTCACGTTTTTTCCACCGTATCCCTAGAGGAAGATTACGAATTAGGGCATTTCCCTTGGCCTCACAAGACTCTGAAGCAAGGAGCCCTAAATAMTTCTGCCAGTTATTTCAAGCTGCTAATTAATGGTGGGCAGTTTCTGCTGTCAGTAGCAGTTCATGCCATTGAAGAGGGATGGTGGTGATGAGTGGGTGCCAACTGGGGTGCCAGCTTCCTCTGCACCCCTTCTGAGCTTCAGGAGAGCCACTGGGCAGCCTGGACCTCACAGCAGACCCTGTGACTTGCCCTGGCTTTGCRCTGTAATTACTGACTTCATTGCGGTGTCTGGCAAAGCAGACAAGCACAGAGGGAAAAATCAAAGGCAGGAATTAAGGAAATATTAACTTCTCAGACAGACAAGATGGAGGGGTAAGCTTAAAAGGTCCTGGGAAGGGCCATGGTAAAGGATTGGGCTGAAACTGGTGCAAAGCAGAGCCTGAAGCACTATCTTGGGCAGCTCACTGTGGTCCTGCATCTTTTTAATGATGGGAGGGGAGATGGAGGCAGCTAGAACGTGTCATTACTCCTGTGATGTTCCCCAAATACAGGCTGGCTCTGCAGGAAAATGAAATGGCACCTTTGGAGCAAATGTCAGGGAGTCATGAACTCACCTTCTCTCACCCCTCACATTCTTTATTCCGGGGAGTGGCGAGATCTGCTCTGCAGCCAAGTAGTGATGTTGTATTCAAATCTCTTTTTCGTGCCAGCTGCACAGCCAGGGACTTTTCACCTGCTGACACCTGAAGCCAGAGCTCTCAGGAAGCASAGGCAGCGTGCAGCAGAGCCTGGGTATCAGCTGGAGCCTCTGACCGGGGCAGGACGGAAGGAAGGTGAGGGAGGAGATGTTTGTGCAAGCACCGTGCCAGCCATGAGGCAGAGCAGCTTTCCACTCACAGCTCACGCTGATTCCCGCTGCAGGATGGAGCRTGGCCGGCTCTGAGGAGATCTGGATAAAGAAACACATTCAGAGCTGAGGGTTGGGGATGTCTTGGGCATGTGCAGCTCTGGGAGTCGCAGTTTTATGGGSAGTTGACTATAAATATCACCTTCTTTCTCTGCTTGGAACAGCAGAGGCTCAGCTTCCTTTCCAAGACCCACGGAGGTGTCACATCTTACAGATGGTAAGAAAAGGAGTCTGCCAGAGAGGGTGCATTTACAGCAAAGCCCTATACATTTATCTCATAAAAAAAAGGGGGGGGACACCTTGTTTTAACACACATAAGATGGGAATTTGTAACAAACTCTGCTTAAAGTTAACACTGAATGACTAGMAGCAGACTTGGGCTCTCTTCTTCTCAACGCTGTTGCAAAAATGTGCATCTTCTCCCTTCTTGCAGGAAAGAATTTAATTTTCCTCCTTTCTGGAACGTACAACGAGCAGTTTAGAAGTCCCATGATGAAACAGATGAGGGAGTGGGCTGGGAATTTGCAGCCCCAGWTTTTACTCACTGCTTTTGGGTGTATTTCAGCTACGTGGCTGTGTAGGGAAGGGATGGAAGGCAARATTCCCTGATGGAAGGATAGAGGTGGCAGCTCCCCGGGAGGTTGGGACCACTGCCCGTTCAGGCTGCAGGGTGAGGAGGGGTCCGCTGAGCCCATCCAGCCTCTGTGAAAGGAGAAAATGGTGTTTGTGTGACTCCTCCAGGACACSGTGTGTAACACCAGCCTCCCCCGTTCCTCAGAGTTGCACTCAGAGAGCAAGAGAAGAATCCAGACATGCCGAGATCACCCCAAAGTGATCCTGGAGCTGCTCCAGCCATGAGCAGCTGAACTCTAAACGCACTGGGTGTCTCTGTCACCTGCTGGATAATCCCCCAGAGGTGCTCAGGTGCCTGCAGAGGTTGGCAGGAGCCGTGGCAGGTGGAACACACCCGGTATGGAACACACCCTGGAGTGTGGGTGGCTTGGCTGCAGGTGGAGCTCAGGGTGATGGACAAACAGCAGCAAACATAGCATTTGGGCCCGGACCATCCCACTGCTGCCCCCCACACAAATCTCAGGGTTTATCCTCTCCCCCTGCCGGCTCAGCCACCCCACAAAACCCTCCTGCTTTTAATGGGCTGAAGCTGTTGGGGATTTCACCGCAAAACGGGCACAAAGTGGCTGCATAAACACAAACACTGCTCCTGCCTTGTTTGAACAAACGTGGGGGTGTCACCAGCCCTCGGCGACACTGCGCTGGTGGCACATGGCACAGCAGTTCTGTGCTGCCCTTGCAGGTGTCAGCACAGCATGTGCTCTCCACTTCAATGTATTTTATTGGTAGGGTGACTCCTATGCTCACTCCTTCCTGTTTTTCCCCAAAACAGCTGGATTTTGCTTTCTGGTTTTGGCAGAATAACGTTCAGCACAGTCAGTAATTAAGTGGTTCAACCATTCTTTCCATTTCCCAGCTGGAGCTTCAAGGGTCTTTGGCTGTGTTATTTAGAGTATTAAATAGATATGGAAAGATAATCTATTCAGGRCCTCTGAAACCTCACCAGTTACAGCATCCAGGGACCCAAACATTGATAGAAAACACCAGAGGATGCTGCAGGATTATAACAACATGCTGTAAACATAACTAAAACATCGAACACAACGCGTAAAAACCGACTGMAGGTCCTGTCGCCCTCAAAGGTGAAAATGCCAGCGAGGCTTTCGCTGCTGACCGCACCAAAGCAAACAGGACCAGCAGGTTTTGGGGATCTCAGGGGCAGCCCGGGCTCACGAATCTCCCAGCGGAACTTCCCATTTCGTGGCATTGCCATCTAGTGACCGGCACTCAGCCTGCGCCCTGCGAGAGCCCGGGCCCTGCGCGATGGCAGGGGCTGTGCTGATCCTCCTCCTCCTCCTCTTCCTCCTCTTCCTCCTCTTCCTCCTCTTCCTCCTCTGAGCACAGGCTGGGGATGCACCGGAGCTGCACAGTTCATGTTCTTATGAAAAGAATGAGAAGGCAGCATCTTTACAGCATCTTTACAGCATCTTTGCTGCTAGGATGAGACCGGTACTGAGAGATGAAAGAAACAATGGGAAGGATTTCCGTAGGAATTCCACTGATTTATTGACCCCAGACGGTGTGAATGAACTGCAAGAATAGAGACACAAGGAAAAGAAGAAAGGGGGATGTTTATTAAAGCGGGGTTTGCATTCAGCATTTCAGGGAGCCTGTACCCCTCAAACACCTCAGACAAAGGGGAAAGAGAGAGGGAATTGGGGCTGGGAAATTGGGATAAAAGAGGATGTGTCTTCTATCACTTTGAGACACCCCATGGGAAATGTCCATGACCTCTCCCTTTATTCATAAATAAAGTTACAGGACTCCTCTGTCTCTTTTTTGGACAGGAACCTCTGGCGATTGTGGATTAATTTTCCTGACACTTACAGGGATGTGCGGGGACAAATGCACCTCTTGGGTGCTGCCATAGCTTCTGAGATGTCACACAGCCCCAGGACTGTGCCTGGATGGGTCGTTTGTCCCTGGATTTTATACCAAATTGCTGATGGGAATGAAGGGAAGGCTGGCTTTGAACAGCTCCCACAGGACTGAGAGCACAGGGGGAGAAATCCTTCCTCTCCTCCTCCCACAATTGGGATTTTTATAAATTCAGTGTTTGAAAATCCCCACGGAATAGAAACGATTTGGCCATGAAGGTCAGGGGCATTCTGGCTCGTGTGAGCAGCAGGACCAGGGCAGTGACCACCCCCCTGTACAGAGCACTGGTGAGGCCACACCTCGAATCCTGGGGTCAGTTTTGGGGCCCTCACTACATGAAAGACATTGAGGTGCTGGAAAGTGTCCAGAGAAGGAAAACAGAGCTGGGGAAGGGTCTGGAGCATCAGGAGAGGCTGAGGGAGCTGCGGGGGCTTGGCCTGGGGGAAAGGAGACTCAGGAGGAACCTTTTCACTCTCCCTGAGGAGGGAGGAGMCAGGTGGGGGYYRGTCTGTTCTCCAGGTAATAAAAAATAGAACAAGTGAAAACAGCCTCGAATTGTGCCAGGGAGCTTAGATCTGATCTTGGATAAGGCATCTTCACTGAAAGGGTGCTCAGGAACAGGAAAAGRGTGGAGTCACCATTCCTGGAGCATCTGAAAGACACGTGGATGTGGCACTTGGGGACATGGTTCAGCGGTGGCAGTGCCGCGTTAAGTGAGTGATATTAAAGGGTTTTTCCAACCTAAACGCTCCTGTCACTCCACCACAACCACACCAATCCCGTGCTGCTCCTGCGGCATCGAGCCGGGAACGCGGCACCTGGCGGGCGGCAGAAGGTCCTGATGAGCCTTCTCCCCGTTGATCGGGTGTCTCAGTCCCAGTGAGGGGTTCCCAGCCTCGGTGATCGGAGGTCCCAGCCCTGGTGAGGGGGGAATCAGAGCCCCGCTGATCGGGGGTCCCAGCCCCGCTGAGTGTCCCAGCCCCGGTGTTCGGCGGTGCCAGCTCTGGTGAGGAAGGTCCCAGTCCCAGTGAGGGGTCCCAGCTCCGCTGAGGGGTCCCAGCCCCATTAATCGGGGGTCCCAGCCCCGGTGAGGGGTCCCAGCCCCGGTGAAAGGGGGTCCCAGCCCCGGTGAGGGGTGTTCTAGTTCCAGTGAGGGGGTCCCAGCCCCGGGGAGGGGTGTTCTAGTTCCAGTGAGGGGGTCCCAGCCCCGCTGAGGGGTGTTCTAGTTCCAGTGAGGGGGTCCCAGCCCGCCCGGCCCTCGCCCCACGCCCGCTAGGTGGGAGCAGAACGCCGCGCTCGGGGCGCTCCCCGCGCTGTCACCGTGTCCGTGGGACACCGCCGGTGTCGGACCCTCCCCAGCTCCGGGCAGTGCGGCTTGGTCCCCCCAAAACTTCCCTGTCCGTAACCCTTTAATCTGCAGGATCCTCACCTCTGTCAACTGTTCACTTACGCAGTGCCGGTAGTGATAAAAGAGCCAGGCACATCTCTTTATTTTGCTTTTCCTACCTTATTTTGGGGGTGTTCTAGTGCAGGTCACATCTAAAATGTGTTTCTGCGTCGGTCTGAATCTCTGGAACACCTGAAATACAGAAGGTACGAACAGGCATTTCCTATTTATCATTTTGAAGGGCTTAGCAGAGCTGTGGCTGAGGGATGTTGTGCACACAACGGGACACTGCTCTCCTGAAGAGAGCAGGACCCATGGTCACCTGTCTGAATGAAGAAATAAATCAAATTCAAAGTGCTGCTGCCCTAGGCATGGCTACCATTACATGAGAGCAGTCTGGTTCCATGTGGCATCCCAGTTAATCCACAAATAGAATAACAAAGTGCCAAGCCCAAGCTCAGGAAATCGAGAGCACATCCACACTGGGTTGGAGCCTTTGAAAAACCACAGCAAAACTCAGCAGGAGAGCTTCCCACAGGAAGAAATTCACATTTTATACTCACAAAACAGAGCAGAGAAGCAAGCCCTCTCCCAAGCTCGTCTGAAACCAGAGTTGGAAAGGGAAGGATTTGATGTTTCCCATGAGGAACTGAACTCACCTGAGAGCAGAGAGRTGTGAGGTGCTGGARYTGGAGCCTGTGCGATGCTCTGCTTTTTTTGCCTTTAATACCCTGTGGATCCTCCAGCCTCGGAGGGGTGGGGAGGGATTTCCAGTGGTTCCAGCCTGGTGGGGTTGGCCCTGCAGCCTGGACARCACAGACACATCACCGAGCTCACCTGGAGCTCTGCCCTGCCTGGGTTTGCACAGGATTTGCACAAATCCACCTTCTCCCTCTTAAGGGAAAAGGGCTGGCATCTTCCTGCTGTTTCTGCCAAATGACTTTATCAAAACATCCTCTAGACAACAAAACCGCTCTGGGTGTCAGTTTGGGGTCCCTYCTGCTGCAGAGCAATCAGAGATTGCAGGCAGTGAGGAGCAGGGCTGCGGGGTGCCCAGTGCCTGGTTCCTGCCTCCAGTGGAGAGGAGATTTCACATCAGGAGCTGCACAGTTCATTCACTAAAAACCCCAGAAGAGCCTTTTTAACAAGGTCCTGTAGTGACAGGACAAGGGGSAATGGCTTCAAACWGAAGGAGGGCAGGTTTAGGTTTCAYATTAGGGAGAAATTCTGCCCTGTAGGGTGGTGAGGCCATGGCACAGGGTGCCCAGAGAAGCTGTGGCTGCCCCATCCCTGGAAGTGTCCAAGGCCAGGCTGGCCTCGGGGCAACCTGGGACAGTGGAAGATGTCCCCACCTGTGTCAGGGGTTGGAATGAGATGGGCTTTAAGGTCCCTCCCAGACCATTCTGTGATTCTGTGAAATGTTTCTGGTGGTTTTCCAGCCCCCAGGCAGTGCCATCCCCACCAGCTCCTGCTTTGCAAGGAGTTAGAGGRCAGCAGGAGACGCTGCTGGATTGCAGGCTGGCAATCCCAAAGATRTGAATGAGTGGAAAAGTCCAGCATCTTCCCTCAGACAGATCAGACCTGCCTCTTCTCCATCCTTTCCCTGCTGCCTGCAGCTCTCTCCRTTGCAATCCCGACATCCTCAAGCCTCACATGGGCACAGCCCATGGTCTCACTGGTCACTCTGCAYACCCTACGCAGTGTCCAGGCCCAGATTTGCTCGTGGTCACACCAAATTGCTCCACCAAGAGATTTCCCAATCCTCCTTCCAGCCTCTGTTGCTATCYGATACCTCCTCCAACTGTTCACAATTAAAAACCACCAAAGACCTGACCCCTCTGAGTGATACAGATTATCATCAGCAACAACAGAAAAAAAAAAAAAGGGAAATGCACAGTTGTTTTTCTTTTCAAAAGCTTTTAATAGGACACATTTGTTTTTGTCATTTGTAAAGATTTACACTCGTTTTTTGTCTTCTTTTTTTTTTTTTTGATATTTTTTTAAAAAGGAACATTTTAATCCAATTTTCCCCATGAGTACCACCTTTTGTTGCCCTGACCAAAAGACCTCRTTTTGGCCTATATACCTGATACAGTATAACCATATATTAACTATTAAATACAAAGTTCTATCATATATACTAGGTTGTTACGGACATTGCAATGGTACTGTGCCTACTCTAGTCACCTCGTGTAATAGTGTACATGGGTTATTATAGCCAAAGGGGCAGAAAAGGGGAGACTGGGGCATAGCCTAATTTACAGTGGTAATGCTTTTGTTTTCTTTTTTTTTTTCTTCTTCTTCTTGTTTATTTATTTTTTTTTTCTCCTTGAACACACCTAGTGCTGAGTGCAATCCACAGAAGTCAAAAACAGTGTTTTCTCTGCCCTCYTCCAAAATATCTACAGTACAAACCTGTAACCAAGCTATGAAAAATCGCTTCTATGTGCGAGGGGCTGCGAGGATGGAATTCACATTTTCCCAGACGCGTCCTCAATCCCTTTTTCCCCCGTTTTTGTCACACCTGGCAACAACAAAATCTCCTCCTCCCGCCTGCATACAGTAAATCCACAGTAGTAAAGTGCTGGTGTGCTTGAAGGAGCTGGAGAACCATGCGACTGCTTCACCATGGACAGGGGCTGAGCTCTGGGGRGAGGTGTTTTGTGTGGGTACAGCTCTTGGACAGCAAAATCGTGCAATTTGAGCTGAGCTGCTGCCTCCTGAACACGACCTGGCTGCAGGCTGTGCAACTTGCAGGCTGTAAAACASCAGGCCTGGCTCCAGGATCGTGAAAAGAAACTCGTAGGTAACAAGAGCTGCTTGTGTTGCCGAGATGCTACGCAGACTTTTAACAATTTCTCTATAGATTTCTACAAAAATATAAAAAATTCTATCAACATAACCATTCTACAGAATTCCTGTGGATTTTTGTACACTCGGTTTTAAAAAAGTCAGATTCTATAAAACCCCCTCCCCGAAAGGTATTTAAAATGGTTTGAGGATTATTGCACGCGCTGCAGTACATTTGTTATTTGTCTTTCAAAAGGGCATCTAGAAAAAACTTATCTGGTTTAGAAAACAATGTATTTTACATGGATTTCTTCTCCTGAATGCATCATCATAGAGTATCTTTCATTGGCTACTCTTCACTGACTATTCATGTATGATGTAAACTTTTTGTTACTTCCACAGACCTTGTCAGTGGGCAAAACCCCAAGCATTAGAATAGAAGAGCCTTTAGGCTTTCTGTTACATTTGGAGTTGAGAATTTGGATTAACATCACTGTTTTGTGCCATGATTTCAAGCTAAAATGTTCAGTGGTTTTTTTTTTTTTGTAAGGAAGGATCTGTAGAGTTGTGTCATTCCAGCTATGTGAACACAATCCTAATCATTAGGGAACCAGGGATGGCAATTTTAGTGGCCTAGCTACTTTCCCAAATTATTTAGCACATGGTGAAAGGAAAAGCTAGGGCTCATTATGAGTGTAAAACCAAAAAGGGATTAAGAATATTTCTCAGGCTTAATACACTGTAATTTTATTATTTCCTTAAATATGATCTGGGGGAAGAACTGATGAAAGGTTTGTTTGAAATCATTGCTTTAGACAGGCTTAACTCTGGATTTGGGCTGGCATATCAAAGAGAGCGGGCTCCGTGTGGGCCYGTGGTGAAGAGGGGAAAAATGTCCCAGCCAAGAATTAATCTAACTGCAGTAAATAGCACAGAATGTTAATCTCCTGCTTCAAATACACTGATTGCCTGACTTCCTGCTGAAAGCCCTTACATTTCTCCAGGACATGCAAATCAATAGGGATTGTTTATGGGGAAAACGTCCTCAAGTGAAAAGAAAGGGGTTTAGGACCTCACATAGGCTGTGGGGTACAAAAAGCATCTTCTCCTTGTGTGTACACTCTGAGCTAATGCAGACACACGTGGAGGGAACAGCCTAATCTCTGAATGGATAAAAGGCCGTGCATCAGCACGTTGTAGTGATTTGAAAAGATCAGTAGTTCTTAAAAAAAAAAACCAAAACTTACAAACTCCTGACTGACAGAATTAGCACAAATCCTCCTCCTGCCTGTGCTGGTTCAGAGGCACGATCCGCGGACGTGGCTGTGAACCTGTGGCTACTGGCACACTTCAAAGCATGCCTGCAGTCTAATTTAGCCTGCATCTTAAAGGGATTTCATGGAAGTGGAGTGGAGTTAATGTCTGGCTTCCATCAGTCGTGTGAGGAGGGGGAGGCCTCTCGCGGGTTTCAGGCTGTGCTGTCCAGTTTCACGGATTGCTTTTGGCTGAGGGCGTTAGCACAGGGGTAAACAGGTGATTTCTGAGATGATTGGTGCTAAAAAGTGAGGATGTGAATTCTGGGTTTATCTCCTCTATATCATCCTGTTGCTGCTTAAGGCTGTTGATAGACTGGAAATAAAATTGCAGTCGGGGTCATGGAAACTAACTCTAGCAGTGATGGCAAAATACCTGGCTGTTTCACTGAAAATCAGCAGTCATTTCAGAACCTGCAGACTTTCTTCCAYGTAACCTGTAAAATAACTTGCAGAGGGGCCTTGATTCTGTAGAAGGTGAGCATATGATTTTAATTTTCAAGAATTACCTAAATCAACCTCCAGGCATTTTAGGCAAGAGCTTAACTGTAGACGTGTGCTTAAACCCACGCCTGCCCCGAATTCACCCACTGCAAATCCTAAATGTGACCTCGCTCTCCTTTCCACGGGGAGCAGAAAGGAGGAGCTGCGCTGCTAAAGGAGGGGGGATGGAGGTGTGAAACTCAGCAAAATAAAGAGTCCATCCTGGAGACACTGGAAAAACATCTCAGAAGTGAGCACAGGCCTCTGGTGCCCGTTTGCCAGGCACGCATGGAAATGAACCATTGACATGAGCTCGTGGGTTGCCAGTGGATGATCCATAACATCCTCTCATGGTTCAGAAACAAAAAAATGTCAAATGGCTCTGCCTTCACCATCCTCAGACATCTGTCAGCATCTTGGACCTTCCTGGGTCTGAGCACTTGCTTTCACACTCTGGATGTCAATTTTATGCAAGACTGGAATATTCTGTTAGAAAAYTGCCACTGTGTTTCCGTACCACGCAAACAATGGTTTTCCCAGAATATCACTGAAGTCCAAGGGGAAAAATAAATTACATTAAATAATCCTTATTTACTGCTGACTGTGGAATACATTTCCTCTGTAATGCACTAATTGGCTACATTTTGTGCTTTGCAAAACAAAATGAAACCCAAACAAAACAAAACAAAAAAAAARGAGAAGGGATTAAATATATATTTTTTTAGGTTAAAATATTCATAAAAACCAACTTTATCTCAGAAATATTCTGAGATACATAAAATAGAAGAAAATTAAATGAGTCTTTAGTCACAAAATGTACTACATCCCGCAATACTAGATTCAATTAATTTAATAAAATATAATATACATATAGATTCTGCACATTGTATTGCTTTTACCTAAGCAGAACATATGCTTAAGTAAGCGTGATATAGGTTAACCACTCTTTTAACCAGCTGGTTCTTTAATCTTTCTTTGGAAATTTTTTTTACCCAGTGCCATTTTGGAGTACAGAGTTGTTTTCTTTATTTTTTTTTTTTTCTCCTATTACATGAAAGGAAGAAAACATTTGGCACCAACAGAAAAGTTAACTCAGGGGTCCGCTTCCGTTTGATCAAAGGAAAAGCTAGGAAGTGTCAACAAGTCTTTCTTTGGGGTGGGAGATGCTGACATACTGTCTGGAAGCAGCGAATCCCCGATATCCATGGAATCCTTGGACTCACAGGACGGAGCACGCCGCCTCAAGCAGACGTCCCCGCCGGCAGGAGAGATGCTGTGAGGTCCCCTGGGTACCAAACTCTGCCCGTCGGGCGGGTCTATGGATATACAGGGAGGGCTCAGTTTCTTCTTCTGCCGCRTTCCTTGCAAGCCTTCCATTTCGCTGACCACCTGACTTATGAAGCCAGAGGAGCTGGACGTGGAATGGTGCTGAGGGCTGTTTTCCATGGAACAAACCTCTATTGAATGTCTCCTTTGATCATCCAGCCACGAGGGCGGCTTTTTCAGCAGCCCCTGGGTGTCTACGCTGTGGTATTTCTTCAGGTCCTTCAGCGTCACGCTGCCGGCAGTGCCCACGTTCCTCTTGGGACTGGGGGGCTGACCCTCTGAACAGGCACTCGAGGCTGTGCAAGTTTCTGAAGTGAAAGGCTCCGAGGAGCTGTTTATTTCAGACACTTCTTGGTCCATTGAACCTCCAGGGGTCTCCTGGTACGAGTCTGCACAAGCACAGGATGCTGGTGCCTGCTTTGAAATATTATACTGATTGTGGGAATGCTGCTGCGTGTGGACGCTCGCCCGACTCCAGGCAGCCAACTCATTCGCTTCTGRGGGACTCAGAGCCACTGGCGACTCCTCCTTGGGCACAGTGGGGACATTTGGGTCAGAGAGTTCACTCACCTCGGTGTGGAGATTCTCCTTGCTATCCAGAGAGTCGTTCCTTATAGCCATCTGTATCGGGGCGCACAGGGGTTGGGGAGGAGAGGAGTTGCCAGGTGGGAGAGACAGACCAAACAAAGGTTAGTACAGGCAAGGCACAGCGTTTACAGCTCTGCTGAGACCCCTCAGCACAGACMCACTGACTCCTACAATCACACTGTTGTGGGTTCTACCAGTTCCCATCATTGGGGATTTGTGGGTTTGTCCCTGTGGGATAGCCCTCCACCCTTCCTAAATGGCTGACCTTCAGCTTCCTCCTCTAAGGATGGAGGGCTGCAAAACCAGAGTGACCCCACCCAAATTTATACGTGTTCTTGTCAGGCAAAATTGAGGGTCTGCAGCAAAGCCCTGGATGATTCCAGCAGCCCAGGTGCGAGCAGGAGAGGGAGGATGTGCAGGTGAGCATGTGTATTCCCTTCTCTAGCTCAGGTGATGCTGAGGGCCCAGAACAGGGTCCCCAGAGCCAGCAACACCAGAGCAACCCCGCCYTGTGCCAGCCTCAAGGCGACAGCCTGTCCCTGGCTGCGGTCCCCAGGCTGGAGCCGCGACTCTGCACCATCCTGGAAACGCTGGAGTCCAAAGCTGGACTAATAATAATCTGCAATTATTTCAATTCATTCTGCTGCTGAAGTTCAGGCTTCCTGAGGCACATTTTGCCTTGGCTCTCTGGAGCCTTACGCAGCACCAGCGCCCGCTGGCAGAGGGAACCTCGGGCGTGTTTTGAAGGCTTTGCCTTTTCACTGCACTGCGCTCCTCGTCAAAAGGCTTTATAAATCAGYCACGTTAACTGGCCCTTAAAGGCAGAGCCTCTGTTTGAGAAGGCTCTTAAATGATCTTAAAGACAAAACATCTTCACGGGGAAATTGGGAGGAAACGTGTACAGCTGGTCCCAGTCCTTTAGAAAAGCGTAAGGAGACGAAATGATGAGATTCCTTATGCTAAGGAATACTTTTGTGACAAATCACACCAAAATGATCGTAYGCTTTATACAAATACTGTCCCGCAAGGATCGTTTGAGCCAAATGATCTCTATTCAGCAGAGCTCCCGTCAGCTGCACTGTGTCCATGTGTGCACAGAAGCACAGAGTCTATCGCTGCATCTGCACATCGCGCTCCCTTTGTCAGCGGACACAGCTCAGAGAATATTTAACACGGCAAACAATTTCATCCAGTGCTGGCGAATCCTTTCTAGTTAAAAATTTCACAGCAAAACACTGGCAACTAATCAGCCAGGAGTGAAATTACTCYGGTCTCCTCAGCACCAGTATTTTTAGTAGGTGTTTGGGAGAAGAAACCACGTTCATATTCTGAAAAGAGACACAGACCACACGAAGTCGAATACAGAAGCAAAAAGTAATTGTTGCCATTACTTTTGCTTGCACACCAACCTGTGTTGCACACCACGACAGTATTAGCCACCACCAGCTCTTTCTTTGCCTATGATACAGGCATCTGTGGTTGTTGTTAGCAGTAACTGTACAAATGTTTTACTGGTTTGTTTGAAAATAAAAGGACCCTCTGCCATCCCAGTGGGGYGTACACCTGTAGCAGCCACAGCTTGGCGTGGGGCTACACCTTGGATACACAGTCCTGGAGCTACAAAATCAATGTAGGTTTAATTTCAGGTAGAATTCCTCTGGAGAAAAGTGCCATGCACTGCCGAGGAGCGCAGTCCTCAGCGGGAATGTTCTCCCAAAGCATCCGATCCACTCATCTTCCTCTGCGAGTGCATCGCTAATGGTCAAACATTCCGGAGTCTAAAGTGGACGTTACTGTGGGGGCTGTGCTCGCTCTCCAGCACTCTGGAGGGAAAGGGAGGTTAAACACACAGGTTTTAATGCTCAGGGAAAGTGCAAGGACCAGGTATGTGGTGGATAAGGTTTATCTAATTACGGATTCGGGAGAGGAAAAGGCACGAGCGGGAAGGGAAGGAAAAGAAAAAGAAAAAGAAAAGAAAACAAATCAGAATTGCATGCAGTATTTGTAACCATAGGGGGAAAATGGGTACTGAAAACCAAACTGCTTTGTCAGTTTGGGCTCTTTGATGCACTAGTGAGAAATTAGTGATAGMAATAAAAGGAGCCAAGCAGGGAGCACCTGAGCAAGCAGAAGTGCTGGGGTTGTAAAAGAAATTTTGCCTCTTAAAGGACCAAGTTTCCCAGTGTCTRGCCATCGAGATTGCAATTAACAGTAACACCAACATCACCAGGAACAGCCTSGCTGCTCCCATTAGCCACACTGGGAGCTCCTTGCTGCTCAGGAGCCTGCCCAARGCAGCCAACCCTTCCCGGGTTTGCCCATGGACTGTGTCTGCTCCCTGCCACAAGGCTCTCTGCTCTCTGAACTGCCACTCCAGGAGCATGTTCATSTCACTGCACCATCAGGGAGAGAGAGGGAGGGCAATAAATGGACTTAAACGTACAAAAAGGTCTAGAGAGAGAAGCTGTCAAAGATACGAACAAAATCAGGCTGGAGAAGATGGCTAACGTGGTAATTTATTCCGGCTAGACCGGTTCAAAAGGATGGGTCTGTTATTCATTAGAAAGCAAGAGAGAGTGGTTATGAACTGGAATCATGACATCAATTAGTTTCCCCATTAGTGGTGATTGGGGTAGCTGGCCAGCCCCGTGCAAATGAATACATGCAAGGAATTTCTTATGTCAATTTAGTATTACAGACTAATGTAATTGTTAACCTTGGTACTTCACATCCATTTTTAGAGCTTAATGAATCAACTGTCTAATTTGTCAATGTTGATTAAAAGATGAAAGAAATGGGAATACTTTCATATGGGGAAGAAATTGCTTTTGAGAAAATAGAACCGATCCCCTTTGTGTATGTAAAATCAGGCATGGAACTACTGAAGAAAGCAGAGTTTTTGAATCAGACGTGCTTCTGGTCCCGGTCCAGCTGCACAATCACTGAAATATGCTTAAAACTGTGAGAGTGAAGCACAAGTTTCAGTATTTTACTAAAAAAAGATAAGTCTAAACTTATGCTTCCAATCAACCAGACTGGAATCTTTGATTAGATCTCTTAGATCTTTGATTGAATCAGGATTTAAATCAATGCCAGGCGAAAGCCAGCGATAAAACCGGTCGCAAAATAAAACGTGTTCTGTTTTGTGTATGCTCAAACTTTCTTAAAGCTCACAGCTGATGGAAAAAGATTTTAATTTTCAATTCTCACTGTAAAACCAGTATGCTTCCCATGATGGCTTTGCATACGAGATAACAAATTTCCATGAAACGCTTCTCCTCTTTTGGGAAACAGGAGGAGTCAGAGGAGGGGTGGCCTGGGATGGAGCCTGCAATCCCTGGGTCCTTTCATGCACCGAAAAAATCACAGCAGTTAAAAATTAGTTCCTCAACCCCAACGAGCCCCTGGGGAGCATTTGGCTGCATTTATGAAGAGGATTGAAAAAAATAAAGTGCTAACAATGTGGAGAACATTTAGGCACGTTGCCAAAGGACATGATACTCATCACGCACATTCTTTGGAGACTCCTGGATGGCTTTCAGATCAAAAACCATCAACCTTCTTTTGTTATTTCTGCAGGAGAATTACAGTTCTCCGGAGGTTTCTCTGYGAATCCCTCCTTGAATTTAAAGCATGGTTAACCAGGAAATGCATCAATATAAAAGCTCAGCAGGTTCATGACTATAACTCTGCTTACCTGTCTGCGGAGCAGCCTTTCAGCAGAAGGGGAGTGTGCCTGCTGGGAGACCTGGGGCTTGCTCTCCCCCACCAAGCGGCCGTGAGCTCTTATGGGGTGGAAATGGTCCTTTGGGATTTGCAGGAGAGAGCTGGTGTCTGCTGGCTGCGACTGCACCGACGCCTTGGAACCTTGAGAGGACAAGAGGCAGAAATGGGACACGTTCCTCCGAGGGTTGTGTCCCAACCTCGGTGACCTCCCAGGGAAAACTGCCCTGCTGCACCTTGGATCAGACAGGCACAGCAAAACCACTGAATTCAGCAACTGGCTCTGCCTAACTGGGAAAAAAAACTCCCATCTACTGATAAATTACTCCAGCATTGTCTATTATTTCATTTTTCTTGGCATTTCCCCCCGATACAGCTGGGACTAGCTCCTGTTGAGAACAGAAGACKGTGAACTACAAGTTCATTCGAACTGGCAATTCCTGCATCCCTGCTTTCAGGCCAACAGCTTTGCAGGCAGCCTCACCTCAGAGCACCACGAGCATCTGACTTTGAAAGGCTCTGGAAGATGCCTCCATGCCTGAGCCTGACTGCTGGGATCTCCAAACCAGCACACTGGAAATGAAGGGAAAGGGAACAGCACCTGGCAGCTCTCAAGTCTGGTTTTACAAACCCTCCCAGGAGAAGGAAACATACTCTCCAGCCTCTTGCTGACCTTTTGTGGTTGCTGGCTACTTCTTCTGAGAGGTTTGAAACTCTGCGTGCTCCCCCCACACACAGGCTCAACGTTTTTCAAAACAATTCATTTAACCTGGACCGCATCCCAGAGAATCTCATTTGTCCTGGAATCCTTCCCAGAACAACAGCCCCATTACGAAGGAGTATTCAAACAAATACCTCCTGCAAGAGCCAGTGTTTCTGACAACAAAACCTTCTCGGCTTGAAATATTATGGCTTGGTTGTGGTGATTTATTAGAGGCGCCTGGCACCTCTCKCTGTCTTCACTGCACTCTATAATATTACAAACTGTAAACAGGTGGGGGTGACTTCCCCCACCCCGAAAAGCTGTGACATTGTGGGTGGAAGAGGACAGCGATACGTCAGAATTTGGGCACCTCACCCACCTCCCAGCACTCTGGCCTGCTTAAGATGGTTGGAATTTCACCAGCAGGAGAAAAACACAAAAGGTTTAATTGCTTAATGTGGTTATAAGGCATCGGCTTTGCYTCTCAAAAATAATTCTGCTACACCTCAGTAGAACAGTTTTTCCAAGGGTGCAATGCCTGTCCCCAGCAAGCCAGGGTTGTCAGACATGGCTATTCGGTTCTCCAGGCTGAAACTGGGAAGAGAAATCTTGAAAAACAAGGGACTCAGAAATTACCCAGTCCCTTGTTGACATAGTTTTTTCTTTCAAGACAGTACAAATACATCCCAATTAAGGGTCAACAATGAAGCATTGGAAAGTCCCTCTGTAGCAAATATGATTCTTTTGTGTGGTCAGGCATTTCTCGACTGTTACAGAGACCCATAAATTCTGGCTCAACTGAAGGTAATGGGAGATTTGCTATTGATTTCAATGGGATTTTAGCTGCACCATTAGCATTATGTGCAAACAGGTTCTTCAAAGCACTGTTCTTGACCTTGAAAATTGTGTATTGTGGCAGAGATTTCTCACAACACCAGATTCATCTTCCTCCCTTGTGCCCACATCTTTTTTTCCTTTTTTTTTTTTTTTTGCTTCTGTTCAACAGTCGCTATTCATCCAAATTCTTATTACTATGCAAATTTCAACATCTTATTTCTAATCTGTTCAAATCTCCTACCATTCTGAACAGTGCTGAAATTATGTTCTGCTTAGAGGCTTTCAAATGGCAGTGCTTGTAAAAACTTCCCTGTCTTATCTGTGACAAATGTCTAAAATGATGGCACGCACAGACGAACTAAAGGCGGCTCCGTTCACTTCCCAGCCCCAGGTAACCCCAGGCAGGCAAAGAAAATGGGGGCACAGGGAAAAACCCTGGGAGGCAACTGCAAGGACAGGGAGAGCCCTCCCTGTATCTAAGAATATCTCTGAATTCAGCTCCAAGATGTATATCCCAACCACTGGGAAGAGCAATTCCACACTCCCTCATTTTCCCATTCATCTCGCACCGAGATGTCTCTCAGTTCAGCACATTTATGTTCATTTTACAGCCATTTAGAGACACCATCTTTCACAGATGTTCCCAGATAGAGCTTCCAAAACCTGCCAGAACAGGTACTACTGAAAAAAAACAAAAAAACCCAAAAAACAAAAAAAAAACCAAAAAAAAAACCCAGACAGGAGGAAATATTTTTCTGCTGGGATTTCTCCTTTGGGGCCAGGTGGCACAGATGGAACCCAGGTTGTAGGGACTGTGACCTTAGGGAACCAGGCGTGGGGACACTCAATCAGCGTTGAGCTGGGCCACTGTCACATTGCCAAAAGAAATGAGGAATGTTTTGAGGAAAGGAATTATCTTTCACAGCCTAGTGGAGGGAATTTTTAACTTGTGAAGGGACTTTGCAAGTTGTGGATGGTCTTTTCAAAGCCGTTCCACAGGTCTAGACGCATAATGGGAAACCAGTGGCAATTTTTTCTTTTCTTGCAAAGAGCTTGGGAAGCCCCAGCTCCTGCTCTATTGAAARTCCTGCTCTTGCCCCAGCTGGGAGATGTGTACCTGACTGGGATTTGTGATGTGCTGGCTTCCTGTCRCCCAGGGAGGCCGGGCAGGGGCTGGAGTAGGGTGGCTGGAACATGTAGCTGTCGTTGGGCAAGGAGTGCGTGCGTCCCACCGAGGGYTTCCTCACGCTCAGCAGGTCCTTGCTGGGGGACAGCGTCAGCGTGTCGTCCTTGGAGCGCAGATCGGCCTGGGGGRAGGAAGAAAAACGTGAGGAAGGCGAGCGTGGGAGGGTGGGAAAGAGGAGAAGCGCCCAGAAAGGCGAGTGACAGCCATTGCAACCAGGATGGCACGATGGGCATGCACAGGGTGCACGAATGGATCTACCAGGGAGCCATCCCCCTGCGCCGGGGTTGTCAACCGACTCTCACACGATGGACCACAGAAACAGAGGAAGCCACACCGTAGGGATAAACCATGACTATTTCAGGGATGTGCAAAGAAGGCATCATGCCTCAAGGCCAGCAAAGGTCACATGCTTGGCWGAACTTTGACCCTCTGCTCCCTAGGTGCCCTCACCGGCAAGGCAGGGTTTTGGAAAGGTGAGTAGTTTCCTCTTCTGACGATAAAAGAAAGAGAAAAAAAAAACGAACAAAAAACCCCACAGCCCAAATGCAAAAGAACTAGTTTACCAAAAATATTTTCTGTTCTGGCTCGCAGCACAATTTTATTGGATTTTCTTCTCACATAATGAATAACTAAACCTATTTTATTGAAAAGGATATCTAAACCTTCTGCTTCAGGGTGAAAGTCATTCTCTAATTAGAAGGGATCTAATGCAAGCGAGGGTTACTGTATATATGTTGACTGTGGAATTTTTACAGCCAAAGAGACTCTTGGAGTGGGCAGCCCCAGAGGCAATATTGAGTGGATTCAGGTCTGACTTCATAAGAAAATATTTCCATCCCAGAAATGTTCTTGGGTGTTATTGTCTTGCAGAGTATTAGCAAAAGCGGAAGCAAAGTCATCTTCCTGGTGTATCTCTAATGAAACAATTATTTAATCGTTAAAACGCCTCAGTTGAAAAACACAGCAATAAGTTTGTGCCACTGTAGGCTGATGCAGTATTTGGCTGATCATTTTTAGAAAACTTTAAATTTTATTTTCTGACAAATCTTCCCTTCACTCAGTGCATTACAGGTTTTCCGGAATCAACACTGAGGCCTTTTTTTATCCCAAGTTTTATCTTTCAGCCATAAAACCAAAATTTCACTATGGCATTTCATTTGGACAAGAAACACGATGAGATTAAAAGGAATTTGCAAAAAGGAAAAAAAAAAAAAAAGAGGAAAAAAAAGAAAAAAAGACAGGGAAGAGAAAAAATATATCGCTGTTGCAAATTTAATGAACAAAACAGGTCTGCACTGCCATGCAGCATTTATTTCAGTCCTTGGGAAACTGCTGATTTGGATGGAGCTTGGATACAACCTAGAAAAGGGAGACTGCAGTCTCCTGCTACAGCTTGGGGAAGGAGAGCAAAACCTGCACTGGTAAAGGCAATATTTTGGGGTTGGGAACCTCTGTGTCCCTTCCTGCCTTCCCCTTCTGCCCGGCTCGTGCTGCTCAGCCATCCTATTCATCCCATTACTGCACTTAAGGCAGAAAAGGTGCCCTGAAACCTGAGATCTCAAACTCAGCCCCATTTGGATCCAAACACGAGAATTTGGATTCGAGATCCCATCCAAACCCAACCTTCAGYGAACCTTTGGGTTCATTGACAGGATCCAATACCACAGCGGGCTCGCTTCCAATTTTGGATCATCTTGGGGGAAATCTCATGAACGAAATTCACAAAAACCACTGAAAATGGCTGTAAAATGATCTTCCCAGTCCAGCCCACAGAGCAGTGGGAGCACATGACTTTTTGGTTCAATGGTGCTTTTGAAAAACATGTTGTTTTGGCCTGACTGAAAATCAAATCCRAGTTTTCCTTGAACCACAAAAGAAAAAAAAAATCCAAATCTATTTTGAGTCAAACAAAACATTGGGAAGATATTTTTCAACTAAAGCTGAGTCTAAATGAAGTGTAAAAAATATTGCATTTAGAAAGATTTCAATGAAAGCTTGCAGTTTCTAAGGAGTTTGGGCAACTGTTGTGACCAAACACTTGGTAGGTGTTGATAAAAATTCACAAAATCCTTGTTCCACATGGTTTTGCTTTTTTTGGAGAGGGGAGAAAAACCATCTTTCCTGGATGTACCCTTGAGACTTTGCAATGCTGTCAAACAAAGTTGTCTAATCTGATTGAAAACTAAAAGGGTTTTTCCTCTGTCTGACTCTCCAGGCTGATTTTGAAACAAAAAGCCTCGTACAAAAAGTTAAAACACTGAGTTTACAAAATCTTTTGCACAGGATGCCATGAAGCATGATGGGAAATATTGTCACGGTTTAAGAGATGTTTCCCAAATAAGAGCTAATTAGGATGACAGTCAGCTAATATGGCAGAAAATTTATGAACAACACAAACATCCAAAGGCAGGTACATGAACAACAACAAAGGAAACRGGGATGATCTAAAAATGTTGGGAAAGGAGTTATGTCTGTAGTACAGCAGAAAAAAAGCACTTGACCGCTACACAGCTAAAAATGTCTAATGTTTCAAAGAGGAGATGGCTAAGGCAGGGTTCAAAATACTGGTTATRTCAGTCAAAAAGACTCTGAATAGTCAAAAAAATTTTTTTTTCCGGTATGTTGACTGCTAGGAAGAATTCCCAAAACAAGCATCATCTCGGAGAGATCCCCATCTGATATTTGTAAAATAAACAGTCTGGCACCAATCACGCAAAAAGCCTTGTGGTGCCTGTGCTCATAAAGACAAAAATCCACTCCAAACCGAGGGGTTGGGGCTGACCCCTCAGCAGAGGACACGAGCCATTAGCTCACGGGTGCCTCTTCACACAGCATCGCTGATTTGTTTCAGATGGGGAGCAAATTTCAACTTTGATGCTTTCCAAAGCCTTTTTTTTTTAATTTTTTACTACTTATTTTGCTAGTAGAAAACACATTGTTTCTACATAAGGCACCAGAAATAAAACTGAAATAACCACTCGTTCCTCGCAAGGAGACAAAATTGAGAGTGACAAAAACAGGACCTAATGGCATTAAGGACAGCGCCCTGTTCAGAGCCTGGAGCTTTTTGGGAAGRGGCTGGAAGTGGAAATGCCATTAGGGAAATGCAGAGGGGTGGGAGCAGTATTTCGAACCCTGTAAACATCAGACCACACAGCGACCAGTGTATGTACATTGCTTTCCAGAGCATTAAGTAAGTGTGTGTTAATGTCATCAGGAAAAGAGTCATCCGTCAGAGCTAGGGACCAGGACTTTTCAGAGAGAATATCTGACGTCAGAGACAGAGCCTCCATCTCAGCTAGAGGGATCTGAAGGGAGAGATGATTAAACATAAGAAACCAGGACACAAATCATTCGGAAAAGAAAATTAAAGTAAAAGAAAAAAAAAATTAAAAAGTATCATAATCTAAATAGTTCTAGACACTAAAGCAATATCCCTGCAGTGGGAGAAGCTACATCATGCACATTGTTACCAGGGAAAGAACATTAAAGAAATGAAATATAACAAAGAAATTAAAAAAGGAGTCGGGACATTCATATTTAAATGCTTACCAATGATCTGGGAGAGGGTTTAAAACCATACACTAATGCTAGCATTGTGCTTTGCTGTTCTCCTGTCTACATGAAGAAGCAAAAGTAACATTATTTTCATATTGGAGAGATTTATCCTCTCGGCTGTGATCAAATACARGAGGTTTCAAGATGTGATTTCTCTGAAGTTGTTTCCCCCCAAATAATCACGCTGGTTTCTGAGCTAAACTCGTTGAGTCTKCAGAGATTCCCCACCAACAAAACCATTTTCCAGGTGGGATATGTGCCCCAGGGAGGCTGCAGGGACCTSCCCCCGTCAAGAGGCAGGTGGGACCATAATTCACATCCTCATGGCTAAAGGGGGACAGGGAGAACCTTAAAGCTTGATTTTGGTCAGCAAACTCCTCCCTGGTGCTTTCAGTGCACTTTGGCTGGCTAAAGAGCCTCCAGTGACACCAATAACCATCCCACTAAAGCAGCCACCTGCACTTTTCAGCCCCCAAATGCCCCCCAGCCCTGGCCCCAGCTGCCTCCWCTGGCACTGAGAAATCCCAAGTTGGGATTGGCCACATTCCCTCTGTTCCCATGCAGCTTGCACAAATGGATCCCCACTGTAGGCATGCAAACAGTCGATAAAAATTCCTTATCAAAACATTGATGAAACTCTCTCCCTGGACCTAGAGGTCTTTTCATAAGAAATGTGAAAATGTCAGTTCAGATTTTAGAGGAAAAAAATGGGGAAAAGGGGACTGTGGCATCTCCCCCAGGGCAGCATCTCTGCTGCCAGGCACTGTAAGAGGGGGTGTCTGCCCTGCAGTGGGTTCAGCCCTTCCCAAATCCCCTCCCTGGGCAGAGCTCCTGGCACCAGGAATGGCATTTCATCAGGTAACCTCCAGATCTGGCTGGGACTCACAGGGGCTGCCTGCTCTGAGCAAGTCCCAGGTGCTTTTTTCCTTTTCTCCCCATGCATTTGCTTTTTGCCACCCTCTGCGCTTGAAATCTCTTTCAGCAGCAGTAAATCTTCCAAGAGAAAGCGCAGAGGCCCAGATCTCTTGCATTGAAGCTGTCAGAGGACTGGGTTTTCTCACTCTCAGAAACGGCAGCAGCCGTGGGGTGGAACAAACCCAGYGATGAGTGAGCCTGGAGAGGCTCAAAATCAGCCGAGATAAGCGAGAGGGTCGGGCTCCTCTCATCTAACCTTGGCTTTGATATCTCCTCCAGCACAGCCATCTGCTGGCAGGGGATGAGAGAGATGCTCTGGAGCTTCTGATTTGGTGTGAGGCTCCCAAAAAAAGCATCTCTGCCAGCCCCAGGAGAGGAATCCCTGTCAGGGACACCCCAAGCCGAGCCAGGACAGGGCAGTGCTGGACACGAGCAGCTCCTGCTGTTCATCAGGATCCTTTCAGCAATCCCAGCACTGCTCTGGATTCCTGACTCGCCCGAGAACATGACAAATGGCGTGAACGGAAAAGCCGAAATGTAAACAAAACATCAGCCCCCTTCAGCCTTCCCAAGCCTGAAATTGAGTTTGAAGCCGTCAAAACATTTTTGTTGGAGGCGTCCAACTGATTTAGACCAGTTTTAATTATAGAAAGGGGTGCGGGAAAAAAAAGAAAAAAAAAGCTTGAATTTTAAAAGAAAAAGCCTTTGCAGATCGGAATGCTATATTTTTTCATTATGGAAATGTCAAAACAAACCCATTCTTTTTGCTGCAGCAGCACTTTCCAGTGAAAAATGTTGTGACAAAAAAAAAAATTTCAACCAGCTCTCTCTGAGTTTCCTACTGACCCTTTGCCTTCCCTGCCAAAGCTACTGTTCTCTATTCCTCTGGCAATTCTTGGAGGCAACCACTTCCTCCAGCWTAATAGACTCTGGGATGCAATATGGAGCAATCAGAGGGAGACATGTTATCCTGCTATATAAAGATCTGCAGTAGGATTTCATTTTACCTAAAGCTTGTTCCTTCCCTCTAATGAACCACCGAGAGTTGGGTAATTTAGAGTGTCAGTGAGCTCATAAATAAGCACGCTGATTTAACAAGAAAACTTCTGCTATTTTTAGCCAGAAAGGGGGAAAAAAAGAAATAGATCAAGAAATATGGAATTTGCTCAATTCCAACTGCAGGGAAAAAATAGGTGTGCTTGAGTTATTATTATTATGGTCAGTGCTGTGTTTTAGGGAAAATATTTGCACTAAAGAATAGCACACTATAAAAAGTAGGTATTTTATTCTAGGAAGTAAATGAACTAATTTGAAGCAAGTGTTGCCTTTTTGAGAAAGCACTGGAGCACACATTTRCTTCTGTGCATCGTTGAGGGCTGCCTCCCCTCCTAAATTCACTAGATCAGAAACRAGGATTGAGTTTACAGGGACCCATTTGCAGGAAGCCTCTTTAGGAAACCCCTTCAAAAGTGGATTTTCAGCCAGCACAGGTAGACACAGAGCACAGAGATCATTTGATGATCCCCAGCAGCTCAGGCTGTGCTCTGGGAAAGCCTCATACCCTGCTCTAAACTCTGCAGGTGTGCCCTGACACTTCTGGAGTAGGAAACCAAACACAAGAACTGCCTGAAGGATAAAGGTGGAACTTTGTGCATTTACCCTACAACACCCCCAAACTGTAAATCCCAATGGAAACCTTCTCACTGTGCTGACGAGGGAAACTTTGAGTTCTCTTCCTCYTTCACTGATACACAACATCAACTCCCCCAGAAAAAGCCAAAGTGACTTATGCTTCAAAATCCCTGCGACTTCATTACATAAAGAACTTTAACTCGCTATTAAAGGCCTCAGTCAAATTGAGTTTGGATGGAGACTTTGCAGGAAATTAGGAATATTAACCTGGTTCTCAGAGTTGTAATATTCGGGAGCTGGGAGGGCATAATGATGGCACACAGAGCCTGACAGGTTGTCCATCAGCTTCAGCTCTCCTTCCAGAGATTCCTGGATCAGCAGTGATATGGTATCAAACAAGTGCCTTTCCTAGGAGGGGTGGTGTGTAGCATGCAGAGAGAGAGAGAGCGAGCCAAAAAGAGAGGAGGAAAAAGGCAAGGGACAGAGACAGAGAGAAAAAAAAAAAGGACAGCGTATCAAACCCAACGAACAGAAGGAGAAAAAACGGAATAGAAGGGAGGGGAAAAAAGGTGGAAACGTTCAGGGAGAACAGCAGCRACAGGAACAACGGGACAGGAGGAGAGGAGAGAGAACAGTGCAGTAATATCACAGTGAGCAGAGACAGCTTTCCCAGACACCCTCCTTGGGGCCCTCCTTGGGGACAATGTCCCTGTCAGCCACCACAGCTGGTCACTCCTGGGGACTGAGCAGCACCTTCCCAGCGCTGCTCTCAACTTGCACGGGGCACTGCTCTCTGCGAGGCTTCTACAGAKGCTGTCCTCGCTTGTGGGATCTAATCCTTGATGTCTAAACCCATACCCAGAGAGCACATCAATTAAAATAACCTGACTGCAGGGAGGCTGAGCGTCCTGTCCGTGGAAGCTGCAGCTGAGAGGGATGGACACGTGTCAGGTCACTAATTCATGTGCCAGACATGGGCTGAGGTGCCCCCGGTGCTCTGGCCAACACCAAACCAGCTGGGGCTGTACAGAACGGGGTCTGGCTTTTGCAGGCAGCAGGGGAGCGATTTCAGGGTGCACCTTCTGTGTTGGGGATGTCCAGTGCATACAATGAGACGAGAACTGGTGCTACAATCAACAGCACACGGTGCAAAAACCCCCAGGGAGAGGCAAGCAAAAGAGCATGCTGTCCTTGCAGGGTGGCGTCCTGGGAATTGTGTTCCTCTGCTGTCGCGCTCAAGMATCAGATCTGCACTGAAGATTTTGGTTGGGAGAATAAACTGTCAGAATAAAATCTCCTAGAGGCTTTTTGAGGCTTCAGTTTGGGGGAAAGAGCAAGGAACACACTCTGGAGGTTATGACTGGAATAAGCCCTTTCCCAGGCCACCTTCTGAGAGGGCATGTTTGGGACACTGCACAGGGAGGGTGTTATCCCAACTGATTTGTCTTGCAGAAAAACCCCAATTTCTCTTTTTTTTGGCCAGTGTCAGTCCTGCTACAGGACAACAGGGCTGAGGACAGTTTGCCAGCACTCTGCTCAACACGYACAACAGTTGGGATGTGTTGTTTCTTCCTAGAGGACGTAGTAAATCTGGATTTCCCCACAGTGCCCTGAACTCCTTTTTCCTGTGCCAAAGAGCAGCTTTGGCTTCCAACACAGACAGCAGAGGCTCCAATGGCACCAGAAATTTCCAGTAGCTTAGGAACTGAAACAAAGCTTAAACAGGGATTTACTCTCTTTCACCCTTGGACTAMAGATCATAAATGAGTTTTTCATGCTTTAGAATACCCATTAGTCCACCCCAGGCCGATGCCAAGATATGCTGTTGTGAAATCATGATGTAATAAAAGTTAATGAGGTCTGYGTCGAGTTTAACCCGATTTGCAATCAGCAAAGACTAAAAAAAGGCTGGGACTSTATTTCTTGAGTAATTTCAGTTCAGTGACCTCCCAAAGAACTTGTCTGGGGCTTGACCTCACCTCTTACTCCTCAAACTGAAACTTCATCCAAAAACTGTGCTTTAGGGAGATGTGGTGCAGCTCGTGTCACCTCCCACATTACAGCCCTGCTCCTGCTGGTGGGACTCCTGTCACCAGCTCTGCTGAGCTCAGGTTTGAGTCTCCTCTGGATTATTCTATTGTTAAAAGAATCTTTTCTTACAAGCCTGACTGTAGGGATGGATTTTTAAATTGAGGTTACATAAAACAAATTTAATACTGAAGCAAAGATTAGCCAAGTTTTATTCCTCTTTTATGTTGTGGTTCATGGTCTGTATTAGAAAAGCAAACACATTACGCTYGTGATTTTGCTATCACAAAGGGCCAGTCAAAATGCTGAATTAGAGTGAATTTGGAGCTAGCTCTGAACTTGGTGGCTTGAGCTCACCTCCAGAGTAAATTGCAAAACTCTCTACCTCCAAACAGATGCATCAGGGTGGTCTGAAGCCCTGCCTGGGGTCCCCTCCCTGCAGCATTGGCTCCCAAACCACGCACAGTTGGCAGCAGACAGCGGGGAACACAAGCCCAGGACATCTGGTACACGCCTCTTTCATTACCAACTCGTGCAAGTCTTCCCCCAGCAAAAAATGCAGGTCAAGCCCTYGTCACCCTCCAACCGAGATTCTCACCATGTGGTAAGCTAGTGAGAGCTGAGAATCCACCTTGATTTGCATGGGGTTGGTAAATCCGCGGGGGCTCTCGGGTCTCTCTGCGCCGGTGCTGCTCGCCCASGCAAAGATGTCCGAGGGGCTGTGCTGGCCAGGGCTGATGGTTTTCATCTCCATCTCCAGTTCTGCCTCCAGCTCAGCCTCCTCCTTCGCCTCCTTGTTGCTCTCCTCCAAGTGCTTCATGAGCACKGCGATCACCACGTTCACCAGCACAAACTGGGCCGTCAGCACGAAGGAGACGAAGTAGATGGGGGAAATGACGGTGTTGTAGCAGGTGGACTCCTGGTCACAGTCCCGCAGAGTGTCCTGGAAATGGAGTGGGAATGATCACAGAATCACAGAATCAACCAGGCTGGAAAAGACCTTGGAGATCATCAAGTCCAACCTATGACCCAACACCAACTTATCMACTAAACCATGGCASTGAGTGATGGAGGGATGTGAAGAGACTCCAGCATGAACCTCTACCTTCATGAAGAAAACCGAGAAGATTCGGCAAATTTCACCTCTAGAAGAGCAACRCACTGGCCGATAAACCCTTAAAGTTTACCTTCATTATCCCGTTCCAGTTGTCTCCCGTGGATACGCGGAAGAGGGTCAGGAAGGCCATCCCAAAGTTCCTGAAGGTGGCATGYCGCCCCAGCCCCTCGCAGGGGTGCGTGTCATCACACTCTGCGGGACCAAACACAGCCGTGAGACCCCCGCTCCCACACCATTCCCAACCCTCCCACCTTCAGCAACTCACCGAGGTCTCCAAACAGCTCCACTCCAAGAGCTGCAAATATGAAAAACAACAACATGAAGAGAAGACCCAGATTCCCCACCTGAAAAGAGAAAAAAGAAATGGGGGGAAAAAAACACAAAAAAAGAACGTTCATTGATTTTTTTGTTCCAGACCTGTTTCTTGCTGTATTCTTTAATCCAAAACTTAAATTGCTTCGGGGCAAAAATGACCTCAATGTGAGGACTGTATCTCAGTGCTTCGGGAGGGAAATGTGCTTCTCTAATGACAGCAAAGATAAAATGATTAGCATTCCTCTGCAACAGGAAATGAGCTGCGGGCCAGAGGAGCTCTGGTTTGATATGGCAGTGGGTTACCTGCGGCAGCGCTTGCATCACGGTGTCCAGGAGGGCCCTCATCCCCACAGCCATCTTCAGCAGCTTCAGCACTGTGGAAAACACGTTTGCAATATGGTAACAGCAGCATTAGCACCGAGGCACAAACTCAGTCCCTCTCCCAGGAGCCACAGATTATGGGGAGAGAAATGTGAAATCATGTCAAGTGTTCTCCATTAGCTGCGACAGTCCCTGGCCTTTCTACATCGCTCCTGGTTGCCTGGATACTATCAAAATCCCGTGAATAGCAGCATCACCTACCCTGAGACTTGGAGAAAGCGTTATCACTCTGCCTGGCTCTTCCTTCCCCACTTTATCKGTGTTGGACTCATCTCCTTCCTCCGGTTATCATGAGCAGTTACTTTCCCAGCCCTGGGGCTACTTTCCCACTTCCATAGGCTACCCATTTTCATACGTGATTCACCGAGGAACTGATTTACACATCTCTTCCAGAAGGTTGCATTTCCAATTGGAAGCCACATGTATTTTTAATTCTGAAAGGGATCCAATGCATAGAAAACCCACTTTTCCCTCCTCTTGAGACACAGCAGCATTTAATTTCTCCTCCAGCTCTTTCTCTGCTTAGATGAGGGCTGTAATCAAAACAATTATTCCTCGGAGCRCAATATCCTTCAGGAGGGCCTGGCAGTACTTCGTTAAGGGCCTGAGCACTCACTTTTTACATCTTCATCATTTGGTCCTGAAAAAATCAGGCCTGAAGAAGTTGGCTCCCTGACTCAGGAACGTGTCTGAGGGGACAGATGGATGCAGAGTGACGAGGCATGCTTTGTCACCAAGCGGTGTGATGTAAAGCCTCACGGGAATTCAGATTTATTAGATGCTTGTCTTTTAAAGCCAGCACACCCGAGCTCGTGTTCCCTAATCCCTGCTAGAGATGACTTTGATTTGACTGGAGCAATTTTCCCAGGTACATCTCTTGGAGTTACTGCCACAGACACTTCTTTATTCCTAAGCTCTCAGCCTTCAAGCCCTCTCAAGGCAGAAACACATGGTCAGTTGGCTCAGCTTTTTGGCTCCTCGCAAGTATTTTCCCCCATTGTTCTTTTATTTGTTTACAGCCTGTTGATGCCAGAACTATGCAYATCATGATGGGGATGTGCCCCGGGACTGTTTCCCAATGTTTAACTCTCTCCTGGTGGGGACCCTGTCCCTCAAACATGAGCCAGTTCTGCTTTACCCCTCTCACCTCGAGCAATCCTGAGAACCCTCATGATCCGGATAATCGTGGGGTTAATCGGTAGCGAAGCGTTCACCTCGATCTCTTCCAGAGTGATGCCCATGATAGACAGCAGCACGATTGCCAGATCTAATTGGTTCCATCTGGAGACAACACAAAGTGAAGTTTGAACATCTCCTAAGAAGCTGGCAAGGGGAGGCAGCTTGTTTCACACGAATTCCAGTCATTTCAATGGTTTGAGCACTCAAATGAATCTGCAGCATTTTTCTGAGGGTATTATACAAAAGCAGCAATGTTATGAAATCATTGTAACTAATGCATCTCATTAGAAAACCAGCCAGTTCCAAAGATATCCTTGACTGAGGGGAAAGAGGAACAAAAGCTGGGCAGTTTTCTGCCCAGAGGCTGCAGACCCCAGGAGAGACACTGTGGTCCAGCCACTTTGAGACATGACACTCGTGGGCATCAATGTGACATCTGCCCCAGAGAGAACAGGGCCCCGTGTCCAGACCTTGCAAAAAAAATTGTGTTGGGTGAAGGAAAGACCCCAAGGGTTTGTGCCAGGCTGGAGAGTGGTAATTCCAGCACGGACACAGAAAATTTGGGGACAGGGATAGAACCATCCACTGGATGCTGAAGGGCTCATGTCAAACTCTGATAGGTGCCCTGCTCTTGGTGTTAACAGTGGAGAAGGCAAAAATGGGAGAAAGATTCACCAAGGACATAAAAAGAGAGAGTGAACATCTACATAAAGAGAATTTCATCCACTATGTCATATCTGCACAAAAAGAGGTCCCTTTTCTCTTTCACTCAGGGCCAGTTTCTCTCTCTTGGCGTAAATTCTGTCACTTCACCAGGTCCTCTTGATTATRTGGACACGCAGCTGGTGTGAGAATAGACCTGGCTTGGTGTGAGACCTGTCCCTGTTTCACCTGCTCCCGAGGGCCAAAGTGGGGCAACCCTACTCTTGACACACACAATCCCTTTTCCATCTCACATCCCAAGCCTCCAGCCACACCAAAAAACATCCACACATGTCAGACTGACACCATGGGGCAGAGCATGGGAATTCAGGACATGGAATGTGGGCAGCTGTCTCCAGAGCCTGCTGCTGTCCCCGTGGTCATGATGGAGTTTTTGTTACCTGTCTTGGAAGAAGCGGCGAAAGCCRAAGGCAATCAGCTTGAAAACAGACTCCAGGACAAAGATAACGGTGAAGATGTAATTGCAAATCTTCAGGGCTTCGTCAAGAACCTGGGGTGTGGACACAGGACTGGGGTTAGGGGTCAGCTCTGCAGAGGGGCTTTGCTGCCTCCAAACCTGACTCGGGTGTTGCCAGTTACTCATTAAAGAAAAAAGTCTTCAAACATGGGCTCTCTCTGATGAAAAATGTCCCAGGGAAAAGTCCCAGGGCTTCAGGGAGCRCACTTTCTGCCTGGTGACAGAATCCCAGGAGGGGCTGACGCAGGCCCAAGGCGCAGCTCACAGCCCCAGCCCCAGCTGGGATCAGCAGTTAAGAGCTGCTGCATTTGCTGGTCTCAGCAGCACAAGACCTCCTGTGCTTTCGTCAGAGAGCTGAATTTCATCCCACTTGCTCATTTGTGCAAGAGCTGGCCAAATGGCTCCTGGGTGACAGCCTGCCATCACTCCTCACCTTGAGCTTTTGGCAAGGAGAGGACAGGGGGATGGCATGCCAGGAGAAGCGAGTGCCTTGCATTTTCCTCTGCCCCCCTTCCCTTTGCAGAAGTCAGTGTGGTCTTTAATCCAAGTGCATGCTGGCTGGGAAAACTCTTGCACAGTCAGGCTTTAAGCTACATCAGAGGTGATTTCATCCCCAAAAGCCTTGCTCATGATGGAGCACTGTGGTAGCAGCATCCTGCAYGGCCTCTTAAGCAATGTGCATCAAATTTCTCCCTGCTGGCAAACAGGATGGCAATAACAACATCCAGGGCACTGTCAGGGAACAGGGGAGGTGTGCCCACAGACCAAAACGAACATTTACTGATCCCTGAGCGGGAGATATCATAGCAGAATGGGTTTTAGTCATGCACTCTGCCTTTGTGCCACTGTTCATCTTCAAGCATGCATGGACAAAAATCCCCTCACCTGGCTGACAAGCTGCCAAAGGAGGCCGTGGCTCTGAACAGCCTCCCTGCCACACTGCAGGGCACCTGGGCTCTSCAGCAAACCAGCACATGGAGCTGGCAGAAGCAGATTTTGCCCAGCAGCTCTTTACTCACAGCCCCTCTCTGCACTCCCAGCTCTGCAGGAGCTGCAGCATCCCCAKCTGGGGTCTGACCCCAGGGCATCCTGGCACATCCCACAAATAACCCCTCCCAGCACCAAGGCATCAAACAATCGCTGCTTTGGAGATAAATCTCTTTGGTACGTTTAGCCTGCAGATATCTTGAGGATCCCAGCCATCCATCACCCAGACCAGAGGGATTTCCAGGCCCCGGTTCAGCAGGACTCAAATGTGGGCCTGAATTTGACCGTACTGTCATCCCAGCACAGCCCACACTTGCACTTTCTACCCAGACATGCATACCAGAGGCTTAGAGACAAAATGGTGCTTTCCTAAAGAAAATGGAAAACAAAAGCCTGCCCAATGTTTTTATAATGCAAGAGCAAATGTAGCTGCAAAGCGACTGCGGTAAGATGCACGCTCTAGAGCGACTCCAGGCTCCTTCGCCAACAACCTTTTTCATCACCAAATGACTGAATCATGCAATGAGCCTTCCAGGGTATTTAATTAAAGGTGACCTGGACAGAAAAAAATAAATTTGGCTTGTTCYCTTTCGCTTTTGGCTTATGAGAGGCTGGAGAATGCTTCCCCCCTGTTGTTTGCATGTTTTAGTTGTTTGGGGCTTTTTTATATTAAGTATTCAAGCCTTGTCTAGTCTTAAGGAATATTTCCTCCTATTGTGTGTTGTATTTATTCATTCTGAAAGTGGCTAATAAAAATAAGCACAAGTTATATGGCAAAGGCAGCTATTTCCATTTCATTCTTATGCACAAAAGGCTTGACATCCCAGGACAGGCTGTTTTTATTTTCACAGTATGACAAAGACCCAGGAACTTAAGCACACTAACATATTAAAATGCATTTTAAAAACCAGCATGGAATCCAATGCCCGTGAAAACCGGGTCCTATGTGACA